>NC_135237.1:100136486-100436941 GCF_051348905.1 Ranitomeya variabilis
AGGCCATGGGAGTGCATTGCAGTCACAGACGTTAATGTGATTGCAATGTGGAATAAAAGTAAGTATTAGTCTTGGGGAAACTATTTGTCCAAGGCAGACATAAGAATACCTGCTCTGGGCTTTTGTGTTTTGAAATGGACTAGAGGACAATAGTGGTGCAGTCCATTTAATTCCTGGCCGGGTTTTCCATGTGGCTGAAGGCCACAGGTTGCTTGTAAAAACCCCTGAAGCAGAGGGTTAGGTGTGTCTGGGTCAGTGTCAGTTTGGTGTTTGGAGCAGTACAGAGCAGAAGGCTCTGCAGAGCTCCACCTGTGTTAGGTAACATAGGCCAGCAGAGCCAAGCAGCCAAGGCAGCTGAAAAGCCTGGCACCCACAACATACACAGCGATGCAGTTGCCCGCGGCAACTGGTCTCGAAGGTGGACTGGCATGTTTATCGGCTGCAAACTGGAGGATATGGTTCCTGGCTGTGATCCAGAGGATATCGTGTGTTGTGTAATGATGTGAGTTGAACATTAAAGAGACTTTTGTCATGGCAGTGCAGTCACCCACGGCAACAGTCACGGAGGTGGACTGTCGTGTTTATTGGCTGCAATCCAGAGGATATGTTCCCGGCTGCGATCCGGAGGATATTGAGTACTGTGTTTTTGTGAGTTGGACATTAAAAAGACGTTTGTTTTGAACTTTGCTGGGTCACTGCCTCATCAATGCACAGGGTGCTGCCGCTGCACTACAATATATATATATATATATATATATATATATATATATATATATATATATATATATATATATATATAATAAAGTAACTCAAAAAGGATGATGAAAAGACACACATTCTATCCAAGTTTTAAAGGGATCCTGTCAAGCAAAAGAAAAATGCTATTTACCTTCATATATTGGGTGAATCCGTAGTTTAATACCATTCTGAACCTGCCCGATGCTGGCACTTAAACTCCCAGTGCGTCAAGGAAATGAACGTTATTCCTTCCAGTAGTGTTTTGGCTTCAGTTATGGAGGCAGCGCCAGCATGCGTTCAGTCACCGCTCTATGAACAGAGAGCTGAGGATGTAACTACATCCCTGGCAATGACTGACAGCCGGCCCTAATGATGAGCTGCGCTGCGGAAGTCTAGTTCTGTCCAGGTGCATGGCAGCGTATCCTCAGAGATGGACTCCACTATTTCAGTGATATGTTGTCTCAGATTTTTCAGTTCCTGTTATTGGGCAGCAGCAGATACACTAAGTTCTTGATGAAGCCCCACAGAAAAGAGTTGCTGAGTGTTAAATCTGGCGATCTTGGAAACCAGCGCAACAAACGTGAATTAACCTGAGACAGTGCATCACCAAACCAATGGAGTCGCTACTCGAGGGTATGGTGGCATGGGTCTGGACAGAACTGAACTGCCGCCTAGATATCTGTCATGTTACCAATGGAAATCACTTTGAACCTTTGTAGTATGTAGATAAAACTTGTATAGATAGTGTGTCTTTTCACGGTAATACAGGAGTGTTATGTCCTCTCAGTTATAAATACGGAGATTATAATTTTTTATAACTTTGTGCTATCCTTTTTGAAAGACTTTGTATATATGGACACACACTTCTGAATGTCAATCTGCAATTTATATAGATTATGCTGCCATAATATTCAATACACACACTTATGTAACATCAGCCATGGTGGCCCAATTAAAATCACCATAAATGGGTCACTAGTTAGTATTAGTTATAAGGAAGGCGTTAATGATGGTAGCAGCTTGGGGCTTGATCTGTGGTGTAGGCATCTAATTTCTTGGTATGTAATGAGGGGTTCTTATGGTTATACCACTAGTAATCAGTAACTTATTCCATCCTCTGCTGGCATATAGTGTATTAAATAGGTACAAAACCTTTAAGTGAAAGTGGAATACAGAATATATGAGTGCTATAATAATAAATATTAGTCTTGAATAGTTCTGAAATGCTATTTTATATAAGCCATTTAGTTTCTGATATTACATCAACCACTAGAGGGTGCTAGAACTCCATCTTTGCAAATTACATAAAAAGCGTGTTGCAAAGAAGTCTTTTTTAAGAAGCCACATTCTTCAGTAAGGAATATTTTATTATATAAAGTTTTTTTGGGAAATTTCAATTTTTAAGTAGCGAATCTGGCAATATAGCAGAACAACTCCAAGCAGACATCGTTTAGACACCTATGGCTTTATAGGAGAGGTATAAAATGGCAATACACAGCAAAACAGACATTATGGCATGTATTGTACAATTGATCAAATGATCACAGGTTCAGGTTTTTCAATGTAAACAATAGTTACAATTTATTTTAAAGAAATATTTAAAAATAAATAAATAAGCCTGTTTTTCTTTCTTTTTTACTTTAAAAAATCTAATCAATAGAAAAAAAGTATTATGTTGGACATTGCTGCATTCAAAAATACCAAAACTAATAAAATATTATTACTTATCCAGTAAGATGAATAATGCAAAGAAAAAAAACTCACTCTGCCAGAATTGCTGTTTTTGGTTACATTGTCTCTCCCCCCAAAAATGGAATAAAAGAAAAAGCAATGAAAAAGTCATCTACACCCTAGACTGGTGGCAATACAAACTACTGATCAGTCTGGAAAAAACAATCAACTGAAAAATAAAAAAAAAGTTATAGTTCTGTTGAACATTTTTTTTTTACATTTTTCTTTCAATGATAAACCATATTAAAAATCTGATTTGCTATTGCCATAACTGTGCTACAGAGATTTTTTTTTGGCATTTCCATCTTACTCTCCATTTACAATGATCACACTGGTTCAGAAAAACAAATTTGACATTTTGTCTGAAAAGTTAAGAAAATACACCAGAATTACTTTTGTGGTCGGAGTATAATTCCCAGAAAGCCTTGGATGCGATGCTCGCGGATCTCTGCCTACAGCGTGTGCTTTACTGTCTGCTTCCTTTTCCCGAAATCCCAAATTATAACGCTAAAATGTTTCAATAGTTCTGAATCCAAGATAAAAAATATTGTTATCGGATGTGTCTGAAGCTCCAGCGTTTCCTGCCATTAATCTATTTTTTAACAATAAAAAGTTCTTTGTGAAGAAATTGTGATTCTGATTTATAAAACTAGTGCAAATATTTACATGAAAGCAGGTGTCAGAAGCATATGTGTTTCTATTATTATTATTATTTTTATTATTAGATCTTTATTTTTAATGGGGGAGAAGTGCTATGATTTGACCTTTTATTATGTTTTTTTATTTTTTTCACATTTTTAAATTATTTTTACGATTTTCTATATTTTTTAGTCCCCTCAGGGGACTTGAACCTGTGATCATCTGTTTCCTTGTGCTATATAGAGAACTACCGTCCACAGTATTGCTGCATATAGTAAAAATCATGGTCTCCTTTGAAACCTGGCCAAGTGAGTTTATGACCCTTCCTCCTGCACAGTCTTGCGGCTTTTCAGGAGTTTACTCGAACTCTGCAGCAAATGAGCCGCCTTATCGATCAAGTGATGATCTAACAAGTATGCTGGTCCTGCTGCAGAAGGCAGTGAGGGGAACAGCGCAGGACCTAAGAAGCTGTAAAGAGGTGCACGGTGGCTCAGTGGTTAACACTACAGCCTTGCAGCGCTGGGGTCCTGGGTTCACACCCCACCAAGGACAACATCTGCAGGGGTTTTGTATGTTCTCACCATGTTTGTGTGGGTTTCTTCTGGATACTCCGTAGACATACTGATAGGGAATGGGGCATTGGGGACAGCGATTATAATATCTGTAAAGTGGTTCAGAATATGATGGTGCTTTATAAACATAATAAATTAATAATATAATCCTGGGGGTGGGGGACTGATGCTGTTCAGAGCTTGCCCCTGCAGCACTGATAGCAACAGCACCAAGGGGGGGCGTAAGGAAGCAAAAATAATGAACATGGTCTGTTTTTATTATAGAAATAATTTATATTTATGGACAATGACAAATAGAGCTACAAAGCTGGAATTAAAGTCGGTCTGTAAAATAATGTGTCTGCATTCGTTCTGCTTTCACTAAACATAACCAGACATGTGACAATAATTAATGAATGTCTAAACCTGATACCTCCTTAAGATATTAATTCTGTAGAGTGGTAACAGAGAAACAAGATACACCCACACTTGTCTTTCAAGCTGAACTGCTACTTCTGGGATGTGTAAAAAGATATATCCTGATTTATGGCTTGGTCTAACATTTCTCCAGTGAAATGATATGTTTTCTTCTGGCTTTCTGGGACCTGTAAAAATACTGATCTGCAGGTTTTGGCGACAACAAGTGGAAAATTAGCAAAGTTCAGTTTTCGTGAATCCAAGAAAATTTGTAATAAAACCTTACAAAATGCTACAGTATTCTTTCTCTTAAGGTACGTTCAAACTAAACGATATCGCTAGCGATCCGTGACGTTGCAGCGTCCTGGCTAGCGATATCGTTGTGTTTGACACGCAGCAGCGATCTGGATCCTGCTGTGATATCGCTGGTCGTTGCTGAAAGTTCAGAACTTTATTTGGTCGTCAGATCGGCGTATATCGTCGTATTTGACACCAAAAGCAACGATGTCAGCAATGTGTTACAATGGTAACCAGGGTAAATATTGGGTTACTAAGCGCAGGGCCGCGCTTAGTAACCCGATGTTTACCCTGGTTACCAGTGTAAAAAAAACAAACAGTACATACTCACCTTCACATCCCCCGCCGTCCGCTTCCCGCACTGACTGAGTGCCGGCCTTAAAGTGAAAGCACAGCACAGCGGTGACGTCACCACTCTGCTGTTAGGGCCGGCGCTCTGTCAGTGCAGGAAGCGGACGCCGGGGGACGCGAATGTGAGTATGTAGTGTTTGTTTTTTTTACATTTTACACTGGTAACCAGGGTAAACATCGGGTTACTAAGCGCGGCCCTGCGCTTAGCAACCCGATGTTTACCCTGGTTACCCGGGGACCTCGGCATAGTTGGTCGCTGGAGAGCAGTCTGTGTGACAGCTCTCCAGCGACCAAACAGCGACGCTGCAGCGATCGGCATCGTTGTCTCTATCGCTGCAGCGTCGCTTAGTGTGACGGTACCTTTACCCTTCTGACAATATTTGTCATACTTGACACTCGCAGTTCAACCAAATATCAATACAATGCAGCATAATTAAAATCACTACAATCAACAGTATTGCATGCTGAATTTCATTTAGAAGTGGCATTCCTGAAAATAGAAATCATTTATCTAAATAGTCCATGTTTAAAGTGCACCTGTCAGCAGGATTGTGCTCAGAAACCTACAGTGTCAGGTCAGTTCTTCTTCACCATAGATGATACTATTACTCACTTGTCCTGGCTCCAGTACCAGACACTGCACCCCCCTCTGTTTCGGTAGGCTCCATCTACTCTTCTGCGTGTCACGTTACCATGGTAACCCGGCGTGCTCCGGGGATATCATGCTCTAAGGCCTTATAGGCTGGGTCAGGAGGCAACTTCTCTCCTGAATGTTACCAGTAGCTGCCATTCTGGCCAATACTTAGGACTTTCATATTCCTCAATATAAGACAGGAGATGGCCCCTGTGCAAGAAAAATATATGAGTCCTTCACAGTCTAACAGCTTATCATAGTGCACAATTCCATCTGCTTCCGAGGTGGAAGTCAGCCCACTCACCTCATGCGTCCTTGTGTGGTTGCACAGGCTTTACCAATGGTATGTCTGCCCCTGATCCTCACCATATTGTGCCTCCTAACACACCAAGCTCTAATCTCTCCCTTTCCTCTGGCATTTTTCCCTCCTCCTTCAAACACTCTATCATTACTCCATTACTAAAAAAACAAACCCTTGACCCATCATGCACAAACAACTACAGACCGGTCTCCAATCTCCCCTTCATCTCAAAATTCCTGGAGCGCCTAGTCTACTCCTGTCTTACCCGTTACCTCTCCACTCATTCCCTCCTAGACCACAGTCCGGGTTCCACCCCCTACATTCGACAGAAACTGCACTCATCAAGGTGACCAATGACCTTCTGACAGCAAAATGTAACGGTGACCATTCGCTGCTCATTCTCCTCGATCTTTCTGCAGCTTTCGACACTGTTGACCACCCTCTCCTACTCTCTAGGCTCCAGTCACTAGGCATCAAGGACACTGCTCTCTCCGGGTTCTCTTCCTATCTTTCTGAACGCTCCTTCAGTGTTCTGTTCTCCGGCTCCACTTCATCTCCTCTTCCTCTCACTGTCGGGGTACCTCAGGGCTCAGTCCTTGGCCCCCTTCTCTTCTCCCTCTACACGGCCCCAATTGGACAGACCATCAGCAGATTTGGCTTTCAGTACCATCTTTATGCTGATGACACACAACTATACACGTCATCCCCTGACCTTACCCCGCTGTACTACAGAACGCCACTGACTGTCTGTCCGCAGTCTCTGACATAATGTCCGCTCTCTACCTGAAACTCAACCTCTCCAAAACTGAACTTCTTCTGCTCCCGCCTTCTACTAACCTCCCTAAATCTGGCATTTCCCTCTCCGTGGGTGGCACCATAATAACACCCCGGCAGCAGGCACGCTGTCTGGGTGTTATGTTTGACTCCGATCTCTCCTTCACCTCCCACATACAATCTCTTGCCCGCTTGTGCCGCTTACACCTAAAGAACATCTCTAGAATCCGCCCTTTTCTCACCATGGAGACAACAAAAACTCTCACTGTCGCCCTAATCCACTCCTGTCTGGACTACTGCAACTCTCCATTAATTGGCCTCCCCCTCACGCGACTTTCCCCTCTCCAGTCTATCCTTAATGCAGCAGCCAGGGTCGTCCATCTGGCTAATCATTACTCGGACGTGTCAGCTCTTCGCCAGTCATTATGTAGCGCCCCCACTGTCGCAGGGCCGAGGGGTACCCGGTACCGGGCCTCTGAGTCTCTGCTCTGGGGTTGTCACGGTGGCTAGACCCGGTCCGTGACGCTGCTGAGGGGCGCACAATGAAAGGTGGTGGTAAGATGATGATGTTATGGTGCGGTGAAGTGCCGGTCGCGGTAAATAACGAGGACACCAGGTTGCAGTCTCTTTACCTCTTTACTGAAGGCTTCAGGGTCCTCAGTCCGGAATACGGTTAACCAGGCTGCGCAAGTCCGGCCAGTCCGATGGCACCTCCAGAGTTCCCTTTGCAGGTGGAAATCTGTGCCTACCTTCCTGTGCTTGTGTGTTGTGGTCCTCCCCTGCTGTGCTTACGGGATAGTACCCACAACTGTTGTGTCTGTTTCTCGTGTTCCCTCACAACTCGATTCTGATGTTCTCCCTCTACGTCCCCCTGATCTTACGGTTAGGACGCACCCGTATGACGGGGAGGCTCGGAGCTCTTCCGGGACTCCAGCATCGCCCCACTCCTGTTGTTACCCCCCTGTGTCTTCCTGGGTCTGGGTGAGACAGCCCGCCTGTAACTGACTGTCCTGCCGTAGGTTTGAAGTTTGGCTTGGAGCTCTATACTTCCTCGGCGTTCCGGCCACCGGTTATGCGCCTCAATAGGATGTTGCCTCGTCTTACAGCACGACTCCTACTGGTATTCTCCTTGTTGCGTTGATCTCGTTTCTCACTCAGCACAATAAACCTCGCTTCTTGTCCTTTCTTGGGGTACCGCCGCTATATCGTGCAGGCGCGGTCCCGTAGCGTTCTCTCTGGTTGCTAGGCCTCTGTCAGGATCCCACCCCTGACAGGGACCCCTCTGAATCTTCCCCTACAACACCCTCTGCCACAAGGTGTTGCCTGGTTCCAACCCAGTCAGCTTTCTCGCTAACTTCCTGCCTAACCCCCAGTTTTACCAGCTTGTGAGGAGTGGCCTAATGCATAGTGCCCTTAGCTCCCCCTGGAGGCCAGACTGTGAAATGTATTGGTGTCTGTGATACCTGGTCAGATGAACTCCTTCAGTGCCATCAGACGTACCATAGCCCCCCTTAGTGGCGGAGCAACAGTACTGCAACAACCAGGACTCTGGGGCGCTGCACTCCCCCCCCCGGTTAAATCCAGTACTCCTGGACTGGGAAGAAAACAACAATACATGTCAGCAAAAAGACATACAATTTTGGAAATGCAAGTACAAGTAAACTTTTTAACAGAGCTTCCCTTTATGGGATGTGAGGACACTTGAACGTTACAAACATGGTTAAATATTTAAGTAACATACTATAAATAACTTCTTTTACCCAACCGGGTATTCTACTAAGTGCAAATTTTTGAACAATAATTTAACATTGCCTTTAAGGACGTACTCGCTGAATCCACTAAAGACCTTCTTATAAAACATTATAAGGCTAATCAACTTTTCTGCATTCTCCTTCTTTACATCTGCAGGACTGCCTGTCCTATCTGCTCCAGGCCTACTGCCTCTCCTTTCTGTTACAGGACCGCCCCTTTCTGCCCGGGCCTACTGCCTTTCTACTACTATACACGGTATAGAACTTATCATCCATCTTTCAGTTCAGGATTACTGAGCCATCTCTGTATGGCTCCTAGGAGGACTCACTGACTAACCCCGTACGGGTTCACTTTCTGTCCTCATTCTTCTATCAACATCATTAAACATTTCTCACAATCAACTAGTTAGCTACATTTAACTTCTTCTTTCAAGACATTATTGCCATTTAACCATCTTAAGGCAACACTGTTCATAAGTGCAATATGTGAACATTCCCTTTAAGAGGGGACCAAGTCTCTATAAGGTAGTGCAACTTCTCAAGCTGCAAGTCTGTTCGCAGTAAGGACTCCGGTGCTGGTTCCAAGACCAGTGTCTTCGCAACGAGTCCTTTCCTTGTGTAAAACCAGTAGAGAGCACCTTTAAGAAGGTGCAAACTATGTACAAAAAGTTTGTAATCATGCATTGTTCATGATTCAGCAGTTCTTTCAATGATGAGCAAACAGGAAACAAAAACAAAAAGCAAAAGAAGGGATCCCGGGTAAACAAAGGGATCCCTTTTAGAGTTAACCCTGATCGGGTTGTAGCAGCAAAAACATCAGAAGGACAAACAGTTAACTATATACAAATGATGAAGCATTCTTGCTTACTCAGTTTCTGGCTGTGCAGGAGGCGGTCTCTGATCTGCGGCTGATGCAGTATCAAGGGTTGGTCTCTCGGGTGCAATCAGGTCACCCGGTGTCTGGATTCGAAGGCTAACCCTGGCTGCAAGCTCGGTAGCCGCAACAAGGCGCACAGTGGCGATAGTAACAAGATCTGTCAATTCCGGTTCAATCATGACCGGGGCAACAGGTGACACCCCCTCAGGCCCACATAGTTGGACGTTCCGAGCGCACCATCCTTGCGCACTCCGGTGGTGGGTGTAGGTCACCTGATCCCCCCTTTGCAATAGTGGGTCACCATATTGGTTGCGGCAGGGAGTCTTCACGTTGTAACTGGTAACGAAGACGTCAGTCGGTAGTCCCGGTTCCTGTATGGAGCCCCAACCTCGCTTTGGGTGAAAGGCCAGCACAGTTCCCCGCTTTACCACGTCTCTCCTGCCGTGCGCAGGTTTTGGGTGTCGTACTGTTAGCGGATCAGTCTGTTCGGTCTCCTTTCGGTTCTTCCAATGTAGGATCAGACACTGTTTATATTGTTCCCAGGTGAGCACAGCAAGGGTGAGGCCTTCCTCCCGAATTCCATCCGGCCCGGTCCAGGGGGTGTCCCACCGGAGGACCACCCCGTCTGCGCTCACATCTATGGGTTCCCCCATCCTGGTCGGTAGTGGAGGTACCAGCCTCCCCATCACGTCGGGGGTGAGCACCGCCAACCCCGCCGAGAGGAGACAGTTATTGTTGGGGTGAGGAGCAGTCGCGGGAGCGGGATCGGTCAGGGGAGCGGGGTCGGTCGGGGGAGCAGGGGTGCCCTCCATACCTGCGCCTGATGCGATTCCACCGATGTTGATCCGTTCCGTTGACAAGGACACTGGAATCGGCTGCAGCCCGGACCGTGGCTCCTCCAAGGTGGCCTCTCGATGTGGCTCCGCTCTCCATGGCTCCGCACCTGCTGGCTCCGTGGTCGGGATAGGTAGGCTCGGCTCCTCCGCCGGTGGTTCCAAGGAGTTCAGACCCTTCCGCTGTGGTGGAAGTGGATCCGCCTCTGGCGGGTGAGGGCAAGCCGGAATCGCTTCGCTGTCGCTCGGGCACTTGCTGTTCATCGTCGCTGTCCGGGATTCGGTGGCAACGCATGCACCTGGCTCCGCCATTTCTCCAAGGTCGAGCTCCTTCTTCGCCTCGTTCCCGCCGTTGCAAATCAGGGGGTGGTTCTCCTCTGCTGCTGGGCAAGTCGTCATCTCGCAGCAGAAGTCGGAGGGGGCGGTCGCTACTTCTGGCGCCGCTTTGATAGTCTCCTCCCATGGCTCGCCCTCCTTCTTCCTCTGCGCTCTCTGTGGTGCTGCAATGGCGGCAGGTTTTGGCGGGAACTTTTGGCGGCAAGTAGTGCGGCACAGTCTTTGCAATAAGTCACAGTTCCAAGTATAATAAATCACAGTTCCAAGGCACACATGACCTGATTCTTCAGGCTTAAGTAGATCCTGTTCGTGACGCCAAGTTGTAGCGCCCCCACTGTCGCAGGGCCGAGGGGTACCCGGTACCGGGCCTCTGAGTCTCTGCTCTGGGGTTGTCACGGTGGCTAGACCCGGTCCGTGACCCTGCTGAGGGGCGCACAATGAAAGGTGGTGGTAAGATGATGATGTTATGGTGCGGTGAAGTGCCGGTCGCGGTAAATAACGAAGACACCAGGTTGCAGTCTCTTTACCTCTTTACTGAAGGCTTCAGGGTCCTCAGTCCGGAATACGGTTAACCAGGCTGCGCAAGTCCGGCCGGTCCGATGGCACCTCCAGAGTTCCCTTTGCAGGTGGAAATCTGTGCCTACCTTCCTGCACTTGTGTGTTGTGGTCCTCCCCTGCTGTGCTTACGGGATAGTACCCACAACTGTTGTGTCTGTTTCTCATGTTCCCTCACAACTCGATTCTGATGTTCTCCCTCTACGTCCCCCTGATCTTACGGTTAGGACGCACCCGTATGACGGGGAGGCTCGGAGCTCTTCCGGGACTCCAGCGTCGCCCCACTCCTGTTGTTACCCCCCTGTGTCTTCCTGGGTCTGGGTGAGACAGCCCGCCTGTAACTGACTGTCCTGCCGTAGGTTTGAAGTTTGGCTTGGAGCTCTATACGATACGATACGATACGATACACTTTATTGATCCCGTGGGAAATTATGGTATCACAGCAGCACAACTTACATCATAAGAATCATAAAATGAATTACTTAATTGACATGACAGTTTGTTGACAGAAGGACATTATACATTAGAATAGGACATACACAGCGGGTGAACTGAAAAGTAGAAGAAATAAAGTAGACAATCCCCTTTATGATTTAACCCTAATGTTATTGTTGTACATCCCCATAGCAGTTGGCACAAACGATTTCCTAAATTTTTCCTTCTTACACCTCAGAAGTATTAGCCGGTTACTGAAGGTGCTCTTCTGTCTCATGAATAGCTCATATAGTGGATGTGCATTATTGTTCATAATTGCCCTACACTTTCTCAGAGTTCTTCTCTCCACTACCTCCTCAAGAGAGTCCAGATTGCAGCCGACAGCAGAGCTTGCCTTTTTGATAAGCTTATTCAGCCTATTAGCATCAGAGGCCCGCACACTATTACCCCAGCATATGATTGCAAAAAAGATGGCACTTGCCACCACAGACTGGTAGAACATTTCTAACATTTTGCTGCACACATTAAAAGACCTCAGTTTCCTTAGGAAATACAATCTGCTCATCCCCTTCTTGTAGACAGTCTCTGAGTGGCATCTCCAGTCCAGTTTGCTATCCAAATGGACCCCCAAATATTTATAACTCTCCACCTGCTCTACCTCCTGACCAGCAATAGTGATTGGTAAGCATTCCAACTTAATCCTGCTATAGTTGGCCACCAACTCCTTGGTTTTCTTAACATTTAGTTGTAGATAGTTACCATTGCACCAATCCACGAAATTCGACACCACCCTTCTATATTCCTCATCCCCCCGATCTCCCCTAATACATCCCACAACCACGGAGTCATCCGAAAATTTTTGAAGGTGGCAAAGATCAGATTTATACTGAAAGTCCGATGTATACAGTGTGAATAGAAAGGGTGTAAGCACCGTTCCCTGAGGGGCACCTACACTGCTCAATAATCTGCTTGACACAACTGCTCCCATCTGTACAAACTGTGGCCGATCTGATAGGTAGTCAGTTATCCAATTTCTCATCCCCACCTCCACCTTCATATCAGTCATCTTTTTGTGTAGTAAAGGTGGCTGCAGGGAATTAAATGCACTCGAGAAATCAAAGAACATCGCTCGCACCATGGTTCCGTCAGTCTCCAGAAATGAATGTACACTATGTAACAGAGAAAGAATAGCATCATCCACCCCCAATCTATGTCGGTAAGCAAACTGAAGGGGATCGATAAAAGCATTGACCCTTGGTCTTAAGTGAGCAAGCACTAATCTTTCCAAGGCCTTCATAGCGTGAGATGTTAAGGCTACAGGACGATAGTCATTTAGGGTTGCAGGAGAAGAAGTCTTGGGTACCGGCACCAGACAGGAAGTTTTCCATAACACAGGTACCCTCTGTGTTTGTAGACTTCCATTAAATAGGAGTGTAAAGACAGTACACAGCTGGTCTGCACAAACTTTAAGGACACGTGAGCTGAGTCCATCAGGTCCAGCAGCTTTACCAATGTTAAGTGACTTAAACTGCCTCCTCACATCATTTTCGGATACTCTAAAATTAGTCTGCTCCTCCTCCAATATCGATGTTGCAGAATTTGCACCCAATTCCCCTCCACTTCCAGTTGGCAGTACACATGTACTGCTAAATCTATTGAAATACTCGTTCATCTCATTAGCCTTGTCCAGATTTCCTCCCCCATGATCAGACCTTACCTTAAGCCCAGTCAGTAATTTCATTCCTGACCAAACCTCCCTGGTATTATTGTGGGACAGTTTCTTTTCAAGTTTAATTCTGAAGGCTTTCTGGGCCTCCTTTATTTTATAGTTCAATTCATGCTGTATCATTTTAATTTCCTCTTTGTCGCCTAATTTAAATGCCTTTTTTTTCCTGTTGAGCAAATGCTTCAATTCCTTTGTTATCCATGGCTTGTTGTTTGCAAAACACCTAATCTTTTTAGCCGGCACCAGCATATCAATGCAGAAGTTAGGCTATGTGCACACGTTCAGGATTTCTTGCAGAAAATTCTGGAGAATTCCGGACATTTTCTGCAAGAAATCCGCAAGAAAACCGCGTGCGTTTTTGCCGGGATTTTGCCGCGGTTTTGCCGCGTTTTTGCCGCGTTTTTTTCAGGACACTTCCCAATGCATTTTAAGTGGGAAATCCGCAAAAAAACGCAAAATTAATGAACATGCTGCGTTTTTTACCGCGATGCGTTTTTACCGCGGAAAAAAACGCATCATGTGTACAAAAAGAGCAGAATTCATTAAAAATGATAGGATGCATAATATAAGCAGATTGTTTGCGGTTTTAAAGCGTTTTTATAGGGAAAAAACACGAAAAAACCGCGAATAATCTGCAACGTGTGAACACAGCCTTAATGTAGTCAGTCACTCTACCAACCACTTCATTAACATTTGTATACTCGTCCATTGTCCCAAGCAACACATCCCAGTCTGTAAGATGAAAGCAATCCTGTAAAGCCTGTTCATTTGTTGGACTCCACATTCTAACTGATTTAATTGTAGCAGGCTGTTTTCTAACAACAGGTTGGTAGACTGGTGACAATAGTATAAGATTGTGATCAGACTTCCCCAAGGTCGGCAGGGTAGATGATGAATAAGCATTCTTGACATTCGCATAGAGTAAGTCCAAAATAATGTTGTCACGTGTTGTACATTTAACAAATTGATAGAATTTAGGTAGAGCAGTTGAAATTTTAGCCCGATTAAAATCCCCAGAGATTACAGTAAGCGAGTTGGGGTGTTTCATCTGGAGCCGAGCAATGACTCCTGACAGCACTTCACCTGCAGCCTCATGGTTTGCAGTTGGTGGTATGTACAACACTATTGCAATAACAAGCGAGAATTCTCTAGGAATATAGTAAGGTCTGAGGCCAACAGCTAGCAGTTCAATGTTCGAACAACAATGGCGCTCCCTTACAGTCACATGCCCCTGATTGCACCATCCATTGTTTATGTAGAGTATAACTCCTCCGCCCTTTTTTTTGCCGCTCTTCATAGTGTCTCTATCAGCCCGGACCATGTGAAATCCTGGTACTGAAACACTCGAGTCAGGGATCTCGCCGCGTAACCATGTTTCAGTAAAACACATCAAACTGCATTCCTTGTAATCCCTCTGGGTCCGTATTAATGCTAACAGTTCATTTGACTTATTTCCCAGTGATTGAACATTCCCCATGATGATGGACGGAACTACAGGTTTAAACCGTCTTCGCCTTGCCTTTAGTTTTTTGCCCGCTCTGCAGCCTCTGAAAGGTCGCCTTACCTCACTAGGGACACGTGGTCTACCCACTGCAGGAGAAGACATTAGCCTGCGCAGCTCCAGAAGTCGGCCCCTTGAGTAAGCAACACGTTTAGAAACAGACTTTGAGACATCCATCAAAACCTTGGCCATATTAGTCGCACCAAGCATGTCCGTGCAGGGTGGCATACAGTGCACGCCTCCAGACATAGCTGTGCCAATTCCCAGGCAGGTAGTGGCCACCCGGCCGTAGGTGCATATAAAAAAAAACAAAAAAAAAACAGACCTAAGTTGCAAGGTGATCACAAATGCACTATATATCCAGATAGCTGTGGGTAGTAGCAAACATCCAAGGGAAACATTTCAAAGGAACCCAGGTTCAGAAGCTTATATCCAGAAGCAGTGGGTAGCAGTATGCATCCAGGGGAAACAAATCAGAGGATCCAAGGTTTAGAAGCAAACATCCAAGGGGAAATCCAAGGGTTCAGCATAAATCCAAGGGAAGCCTTCCAGCGGATCCAAGTTCAGAAGGAGCAGGTACTGGGGAAAAGGTTCCTTAGAGTTCCAAAAACTGAGGTTCAGAAAGAAAAGAGGTTCACACATAACAAAAATAATTCCTAAATAAAACTAAAACTATTGCTGCTGCAATGGGCTGCCACTAGCACGGCGCCTTATTGTCCTTATCCAGCAGAGAGCAGACAGACACGTCTGCTCTCTTCAGTGATCAGGCAAGATATACTTCCTCGGCGTTCCGGCCACCGGTTATGCGCCTCAATAGCATGTTGCCTCGTCTTACAGCACGACTCCTACTGGTATTCTCCTTGTTGCGTTGATCTCGTTTCTCACTCAGCACAATAAACCTCGCTTCTTGTCCTTTCTTGGGGTACCGCCGCTATATCGTGCAGGCGCGGTCCCGTAGCGTTCTCTCTGGTTGCTAGGCCTCTGTCAGGATCCCACCCCTGACAGGGATCCCTCTGAATCTTCCCCTACAACACCCTCTGCCACAAGGTGTTGCCTGGTTCCAACCCAGTCAGCTTTCTCTCTAACTTCCTGCCTAACCCCCAGTTTTACCAGCTTGTGAGGAGTGGCCTAATGCATAGTGCCCTTAGCTCCCCCTGGAGGCCAGACTGAAATGTATTGGTGTCTGTGATACCTGGTCAGATGAACTCCTTCAGTGCCATCAGACGTACCATAGCCCCCCTTAGTGGCGGAGCAACAGTACTGCAATGACCAGGACTCTGGGGCGCTGCACTTACACTGGCTGCCCATTCATTACAGGATACAATTCAAAGTACTTGTTCTCACCCACAAAGCTCTCCACAGTGCGGCACCGCCTTACATCTCCTCCCTCATTTCTCTCTATCGGCCTAGCCGACCGCTGCGCTCTGCAAACGACTTTCGACTAACCTCTGCACTAATCCGTACCTCCCACTCCCGACTCCAAGACTTCTCCCGTGCTGCACCAATCCTCTGGAATGCTCTACCCCAAGATATTAGAACCATCCACAATTTGCATAGTTTTAGGCGCTCCCTCAAAACACATTTGTTCAGAGCGGCCTATCACGTTTCCTAATCAAACTCATTTTATGTTTGTGTATGTGTAGCCCATTCACTATCTCCATCTACCCCCCACTCCCTGAAGATGGCTGGACCATCATTGTAAATACACACCTGTACTTTGTATCTCCCCACCTTCACTGTAGATTGTAAGCTCTCACGAGCAGGGTCGTCGTATTTTGTTTTATTCTGCTTTATTACTGTATTGTTAACATTGTTACCTATGACTGTTGTGTTTGAAACTGTTAAACTGTAAAGCGCTGCGGAATATGTTGGCGCTATATAAATAAAGATTATTATTATTATTATTATTACTTTGCTGGGATTGGCTACATCACTCAACTCTATTTTGGGTCACCTGACTAACCAAAATCTGCTAAGTCTTTAGTCTCTGCTTTATCAATCAACTACAGAGTTCCCAAGCAGAGACTGGAGTATCTGTCCATAGGACCACATAAGCTGTACACTCCATTGACTTGGTCTTTATAGAAGAATGGGAAGATCCTTACACACAAAAATTGTGAGGCTCATTTTGAGTTTGCCAAAAGATATGTGGGAGACTCCCCACACGTATGGAGCAAAGTGTTGTGGTCACATGAGACCAAAAATTAACTTTTAAGCCACCAAGGTAAACTCTATGTCTGGGTCCAAACCAACAGAGCTCATCATCCCAAAAACATCATATCCACAGTGAAACATGGTGGTGCCAGCATCATGCTGTCGGGATATTTTTTGTCAGCAGGGACAGGAAAAATGGTCTGAGTAGAGGAGAAGATGGATAGTGCGAAATACAGGGACATTCTTGAGCAAAATTTGCTTCAGTCTGTCAGTGATTTGAGGCTGGGATAGAGGTTCACCTTCCAATAAGACAATCACCCAAAGCATACTGCTAACGCAACACTTGAGTGGTTTAAGGAGAAGCATGTAAATGTTTTGGAGTGGTCTAGCCAAAGCCTTAATCCAATTGAGAATTTGTGATCAGACTTGAAGATTGCTGTTCACCAGAGGATGCCATCTAACTTGAATGAGCTGGAACAATTTTGCCTTGAAAATGGGCAAAAATCCTAGTGGCAAGATGTGGAAAGCTCATAGAAACTTACTAAAAGTGATTTGCAGCTATAATTGTGGCAAAAGGAGGCGTTATACAGTACTGACTTAAGGGGGGCGAATAGTTATACACACTGGAGTTTATAGCTATTTTGTCCTATTTATTGTTTGCTTCACAATAAAAAGAAAACCAAATAATCACAGTTGTAGGCATGTTCTTTACATGAACTGATACAAACCCTTAAACAAAACAGTAGAATTCCAGGTTGTGAGGTAGCAAAGCACAAAAAAAAATGACTGTGGGGGAGCTGAATACTTTAGCAAGCCACTGTATATCACTGCAGATTTGCGAATCCTCAAAGCATACACACAGCGATCTGTGATTATTCCCCCGTCCCGGATGTGGACAGTCATGTGGCTGCAAGTATACAATTTGCGTACTTCTGGCCACATTGCGATTATACTCGCTCAATACAGGCCATGCACGTCTAGTCGGCACATGATTGCGTGTATGTACAGTGGGGAAAAAAGTATTTAGTCAGCCACCAATTATGCAAGTTCTCCCACTTAAATAGATGAGAGAGGCCTGTAATTGACATCATAGGTAGACCACAACTATGAGAGTCAAAATGAGAAAACAAATCCAGAAAGTCACCTGGTCTGATTTGGCAAGATTTATTTTACATGGCCCTATTCATTCTTTCATGTATATGGATCAGTCGTCCTGGTCCCTTTGCAGAGAAGCAGCCCCAAAGCATGATGTTGTCACCCTCATGCTTGACAGTAGGTATGGTGTTCTTTGGATGCAACTCAGCATTCTGTCTCATCCAAACATGACGAGTTTTGTTTCTCCCAAACAGCTCTACTTTGATTTAATCAGACCATATGACATTCTCCTAATACTTTTCTGGATAATCCAAATGCTCTTTAGCAAACTTCAGACGGGCCCGGGCATGTACTGGCTTAAGCAGGGGGGCACGTCTGGCACTGCAGGATCTGAGTCCCTGGCGGCATGTGTGTTACTGATGGTAGCCTTTGTTACGGTAGTCCCAGCTCTATACAGGTCATTCACTAGGTCCCCCGTGTGGTTCTTGGATTTTTGCTCACTGTTCTTGTGGTCATTTTAACAGCATGGGGCGAGATCTTGCGCGGAGCCCCAGATCGAGGGAGATTATCATGTATTCCTATGCGGCCGCACGCTTTGATCTGAGTGCTGGCAGCAGCGCCTGGTATTAACATGCGAGACTCATCCGAGTTTCTCGCAAGTGAGCATGGGCCCTAACACTGGCTGTAGAACACCACATAAGAATCTACAAGGTGGGAGGACTTCAAAATGTTGATAACACTTATTGCCAAAAATATTTTTTATGCACGTTACATACATATAATTCACTAAAACTAATAGGTGTCACTAATACTGTACTAACAAAGAGAACTCATATTGGCATATGGAAATCCAAACCATCATGTCTAATCCATGTTTTCCCAGGAATGTGCTGTTAGGGAACAGTCGGGAGGTCTCCATACACATGACATTGTTGGCTTATCTCGCAGACAACTTTCACCTGAAGTGAACTGTCTCTTGCTCGTCATAATTGGGAGACCCACCCACCTAGAAGAAATGAAATTACACTTTTCTCAGGGGCATCACTAGAATCCTTTGTGTATCGGGGCAACTTTTGGACCATAAGTACCAGCTTTTAGCTTGGAAACACAGAGGCCAATGCAATAGTTTAAGTTTACAATGGTATATGTTCACACCTCCTGAAAAAAAAAGCCTCACACCAACATACTGTACATACAAATAAATGAACAACAGGACCACACATAATTGTCTCCATCCTCACTAGAAAAAAGCGAAAACACAAATATACAGTATGTGTACAAATATATGAAGAACAGGACTGAAAAACTCTTCAACACTGTTTCAGGAAATGAAAAACAATAAAAAAAAAAACTTGTCTAAGAAGGAGTTTCCTGAATCAGTTTCCACTGGAAATCTCATCGTTTTTGATCTCCTCAAAAAATCGGTGTGTACATACCCAAATAGGTAAAAGACCTCGGGTTCAGGGCATTGGCTGCTGAGTATATTCCAGCAGTTATGGATCAGTTTATTCACCCAAATGTGAAGCCACAGGATATTTTTCACATAAAATGAGTAAGAAGGCAGACTGGACCTACAGCTGTAGTTCTGCTAACTTACTTATTTTACAGTTTTGTGACAAGTTAATCATGTGTGTATTTTCCCTCCAAGAGTATATTCACATTGATTTTATTTTCCGTAGCTTTTGGAGCAGAAACTCTCCAATTCTTCAATCAAAACACATAGCTTTTTAAC
This sequence comes from Ranitomeya variabilis, assembly GCF_051348905.1. Taxonomy (NCBI): domain Eukaryota; kingdom Metazoa; phylum Chordata; class Amphibia; order Anura; family Dendrobatidae; genus Ranitomeya; species Ranitomeya variabilis. The sequence continues at coordinate 100,155,915 of NC_135237.1, forward strand.
ACCTTGATTTTTGGAGAATTTCTGGTTGAAAAACTCCTGAAAAAAAAATCTCAATGTGAATGTACCCTAAGGGTACCGTTACACTAAACGATTTACCAACGATCACGACCAGCGATACGACCTGGCCGTGATCGTTGGTAAGTCGCTGTGTGGTCGCTGGAGAGCTGTCACACAGACAGCTCTCCAGCGACCAACGATGCCGAAGTCCCCGGGTAACCAGGGTAAACATCGGGTTACTAAGCACAGGGCCACGCTTAGTAACCCGATGTTTACCCTGGTTACCATTGTAAATGTAAAAAAAAAAAAAACATTACATACTTACATTCCGGTGTCTGCCACGTCCCTCACTGTCAGCTTCCCGCACTGACTGTGTCAGTGCCGGCCGTAAAGCACAGCACAGCGGTGATGTCACCGCTGTGCTCTGCTTTTACTTTACGGCCGGCACTCATAGTCAGTGCGGGAAGCTGACGGTGAGGGACGTGGCAGACACCGGAATGTAAGTATGTAGTGTTTTTTTTTTTTTACATTTACAATGGTAACCAGGGTAAACATCGGGTTACTAAGCGTGGCCCTGCGCTTAGTAACCCGATGTTTACCCTGGTTACCAGTGAAGACATCGCTGAATCAGCGTCACACACGCCGACTCAGCGATGTCAGCTTGTGAGCCAGCGACGAAATAAGGTGCTGGCCTTCTAGCTCCGACCAACGATGTCACAGCAGGATCCTGATCGCTGCTGCGTGTCAAACACAACGATATCGCTATCCAGGACGCTGCAACGTCACAGATCGCTATCGTTATCGTTGTTAAGTTGTTCAGTGTGAAGGTACCTTTAGGCTCCCATGGTACCACCATGAATATCATTGCAAATTGCAAAATTAGGTTCTGGGAAGTCACATATTTCACCCTTAGTAAAGATGTGAATACACAGCCAATACTCGGCTGTAGTCTTTTAACATGTATCACTTTCTAATATGTGCTGTTTTTTGTACATGTACTTTCTGAATTAGTAAGTGCTGAAATATGTTTTTGCGCTGTATAAGATTATAATTCGTAAAAATAAAGGCATGTTGCAAGCACTGTGCCAACACACACTGTACACACACTGTACACACACACACTGTATACACACACACACACTGTATACACACACTGTACGCTGCGAAAACGCATACACAACCCATTGAATTCAATGAGATTCTGCAATGCTGTGCTAATGCTGCGTACTTTTCCGCAGCAGAATCGCATTGCGGAAAAATACGCAGCATGCTCATTCTTTGTGTGGAATCGTGGCGATTCCGCACACATAGGAATGCATTGATCTGCTTACTTTCCACATGGGGCTATGCCCACCATGTGCAAAGTAAGCGGATCATGTGCGGATGGTACCCGGATGTGGAGGAGAGGAGTCTATCCTCCAGGCCCTGGGAATAAAAAATAGTTATATACTCACCTTCTGGCGGCCCCCGGATCCAGCCCAGGCCTTAGCGATGCTCCCCGCAGCTCCCATTCCCAGTGATGCCTTGCACAATTACCTGTGATGACGTAGCGGACTCGCGTGATGCTACAACATCTGGGGTTATTGTGGCAAGGCATCGCTGGGCGTCGCTGGCTGCATAGGCAGCATCAATAGTAAAAAGTTGGTCACGCTTGTCAAACACTATGTTTGACAAGTGTGACTAACCTGTCAATCAGTTTTCCAAGCGATGCTACAGATCGCTTTGAAAATGTTAGCATTCTGCAAGCTAATTACGCTTGCAAAAAGCTAGTGTTTAATGGGAAAATGCCTGTGAATTCCGTATGTGTTTTACCCGTGGCAGGAGTTGCACAATTGCCATGGAAATTTCCACGGCAATTCCGAACGTGTGCACATAGCCTAATGCTTGCAGTCTGGGGGCACTTAAGGGTTAACAATAGTAAGCCCTTTTTTTTTTTCTCTTTTCCCATCCACCCTGTCCTGTGCTTGTCTGCACCATTTCTCCAGTACTCATGTGCATTTACTCCACATCTACTTCTCTCCTGACTGCTCCTCCCATATGAGTCACAGTCACACTTCAGTAACCTGAATCTGATAAACTGCAGGCACCAGCCAAGACTAAAAAACAAATTCGGCTTAGGGTACTGTCACACAGTGGCACTTTTGTCGCTACGACGGTACGATCCGTGACGTTCCAGCGATATCCATAGGATATCGCTGTGTCTGACACGCAGCAGCGATCAGGGACCCTGCTGAGAATCGTACGTCATAGCAGATCGTTTGGAACTTTCTTTCGTCGCTGGATCTCCCGCTGTCATCGTTGGATTGGTGTGTGTTAAGGTACCTTCACACGAAACGACTTTGTAACGATATCGCTAACGATCCGTGACGTTGCAGCGTCCTGGCTAGCGATATCGTTTAGTTTGACACGCAGCAGCGATCAGGATCCTGCTGTGATGTCGCTGGTCGCTGAATAAAGTTCAGAACTTTATTTGGTCGTCCGATCGCCGTGTATCGTTGTGTTTGACAGCAAAAGCAACGATACCAGCGATATTTTACACTGGTAACCAGGGTAAACATCGGGTTACTAAGCGCAGGGCCGCGCTTAGTAACCCGATGTTTACCCTGGTTACCAGTGTAAAATGTAAAAAAAACAAACAGTACATACTTACATTCGCATCCCCCGCCGTCTGCTTCCCACACTGACTGAGCGCCGCAAAGTGAAAGTGAAAGCACAGCACAGCGGTGACGTCACCGCTGTGCCCTGCTATTGCCGGCGCTCAGTCAGTCAGTCAGTGCAGGAAGCGGACGCCGGGGGACGCGAATGTAAGTATGTACTGTTTGGTTTTTTTACATTTTACGCTGGTAACCAGGGTAAACATCGGGTTACTAAGCGCGGCCCTGCGCTTAGCAACCCGATGTTTACCCTGGTTACCCGGGGACCTCGGCATCGTTGGTCGCTGGAGAGCGGTCTGTGTGACAGCTCTCCAGCGATCAAACAGCGACGCTGCAGCGATCGGCATCGTTGTCGCTATCGCTGCAGCGTCGTTTCGTGTGAAGGTACCTTTACACCGATCCAACGATGCGTTCGCTTGTAACCAGGGTAAACATCGGGTTACTAAGCGCAGGGCCGCGCTTAGTAACCCGATGTTTACCCTGGTTACCATCGTAAAAGTTAAAAAAAACAAACAGTACATACTCACATTCCGGTGTCCATCAGGTCCATCGCAGTCTGCTTCCCGCTCTGACTGACTGCCGGCCGGAATGTAAGAGCAGAGCACAGTGGTGACGTCACCGCTGTGATCTGCTTTCACTTTACGGCGGCACTCAGACAGAGTGGGAAGCAGACTGCAAGGGACCTGACGGACACCGGAATGTGAGTATGTACTGTTTGTTTTTTTTTACTTTTACGATGGTAACCATCGGGTTACTAAGCGCGGCCCTGCGCTTAGTAACCCGATGTTTACCCTGGTTACCCGGGGCCTTCGGCATCGTTGGTCGCTGGAGAGCGGTCTGTGTGACAGCTCTCCAGCGACCACACAACGACTTTCCAACGATCACGGCCAGGTCGTATCGCTGGTCGTGATCGTTGGAAAGTTGCAGAGTGTGACAGTACCCTTACTCACACTGCAGAGCTGACTCCTTTCATTCACAGCAGGGAGCCGGCTCTTTGCATCGGCTATTTCACGAACGACACATCACTAGCGGAAGACGGAGCGGCGCCTGGAATGAGGACAGGTGAATATCGCACAGTGCACCCCCTCTCCATTATACTCACCTGCTCCTGGCGTGGTCCCTGCACATCCCTGGTTCTCCAGGCGCTGACAGCTTCTTCCAGCGTTGAGAGGGTCACCATTACCCCTCATTACAGTAATGAATATGCAGCTCCACCCCTATGGGAGTGGAGTCAGGTCCATATTCATTACTGTAATGAGTGGTACCATGTGACCGCTCAACGCTGGAAGAAGCTGCCAGGAGCAGGTGAGTATGTCACAGCCGCCGCTCCCCCTCCCCCGCCGACCCCCAGGGACAATGACTCGTGTATAAGCCGAGAGGGGCACTTTCAGCCTAAGAAAATGGGCTGAAAATCTCGGCTTATACTCGAGTATATACGGTATTTATTGCAGCAGATCTTCAGCAAGTGAATATGCAGCAGAACATCCACTGTGCCTCTGTACTGTAGGAACTTAGCCTTATTGGACTGGAACAATTACTGATATAAGCATATTTTCCAGACTTTTCCCATACACTGATCAGGCCTGTGTGGACAATTAGGGTCTGACGTGTAAAGAATTATCTGGGAAGAAGCACTTTTATTTCAAGTTCAACTTCCTTTCTTTTGTTAACTGCTGACAGTTTTTCCTCCCTGTCAAAAAACTGGCTTCAGCTAGACGTCTGGGGATAAAAGCACTTACTGAAAAATAAAACAATTTAGACTCCTCTGCTTTCATGGTCCATAACTTTGGGATTATATATTTCATTAAATGGTTACAGCAGCTTGTTAAGTCTCGGCTTCTGTTCGGGATTTGAAAACATAAATCTTGTGAGTGGTTAGAGACAAATATATATATGTAAATATACCATTTATGAATTGCAGCTGAAAGACGGAAGTACAGATTGCCATGTTGTTATGTTGGGAAAATTAGCCTTTTTTGCAATAATGGAAGGAATATAATGTATGTGCCATATTGAATATATCTCTATATTTTAAATTGCCAAATACGTAAGTAGACAAAAGAAAACTATAAAATGACAAATTGCTTACTAAGCAGTTTTCAAAAACTAAGCTATAAACGTAATTAAGATTTTCACGTCCAGCAATATCTTTACATGGCCAGTACATTCCTCCTTTAGGCATTTTTTTGACATTCGAGTTGTACGTACGTGTTGTGTTTTTTTCATGAATACAACATGTACCCATTATAGTCTATGGGGTTGTTCATGGAGCGGCCCCCAGACGCAGGACAGCGAGGTACTCAGATCCGGGTCTCTCGGTTCTGAGGATGTCACGGTGGCCTGACCCAGTCCGTGGTCCTGCTAAGGGGCGCCCAATAAAAGGTGTAGGTGGTGGTGTAGGTCGCAGTAAATATCGAGGAAGCAGGGTTGCAGTCTCTTTACCTCTTTACTGAAGGCTTCGGCATCCGCAATCCAGAGCACTGCCAACAGGGCTGGCTGAGACCGGCCGGTCCGAAGGCACATCCAGAGTTTCCTTTGCAGGTGGAAATCAGTGCCTACCTACTAGCGCCTGGGTGTTGTAGTACTTCCCTGCTGAGCACCACGGGATAGTCCTCACAACTGTCGTGTATGTTTCTGTTCTTTCTCTCCGTCCCCCAGATGATATGGATAGGACGCACCCGTATGACGGGGTAGGCCTGGAGTTATTTTATAGGGACCCTAGAGACGCCCCTCTCCCACAATTGCCTCCGTTGTCTTCATTAGGTGATTAAGGTGAGGCAGCCAACCTAAAATTAACTGCCCTGCCGTTGGTTTGAAGTAATGCGTAGAGCCCAATACTTCCTCAGCGTTCCGGCCACCGGCTACGCGCCTCAGTAGGATGTTGCCGATCTCGGGGCACGACTCCTACTGGTTCTATCGCCTTTGTGCTGTGATCTCGTTTCTCACTTCTCCACAATATACTTCGCTTCGTGTCCTTTCTTAAGATGCCGCCGCAATGAGGTGCAGGCGCGGCTCCGTAATGATCTGTCCTTTTGCTAGGCCTCTGTCAGGATCCCACCACTGACAGGGACCCCCCTGAATCTTCCCAAGCAACGCTCTTCTCTCACTAGATGTTACCTGGGCAAAACCCAGTCAGCTTCTCTCTAACTTCCTATCCAACCCCCAGTTTTACCAGAGTGTGAGGAGTGGCCTAATACATAGAACCCTTTTCTCCCCCTGGTGGCCGGAGTGTGAAGTGTAATGTGTAGACCAAAAGAGAAAGCATTACTGCAAACAATCGCACACCATCAAATAAATAAATGTGTATAAAATAACACAGGCTGATTTTATTAACAGATCAAAAAAACACACAACATAGACAATAAACGTCACCAGGTTGTACTTGTATGGGAGGTTTCTCCCGTTTATGTTTTGTTACCCAGTGATATTATTATATATAGGTGACCTATCAGCCTGCCTTTTGGCCCGTTGCTATTTATTATTCTTTGGACAATTCTTTGTGCCTGTTATCGTTTGTTTGCTTGGTACCGTGCTTGCGGCCTTGCAAGCTACTTTGGCACTGTCCTACTACTAATAGTTTTGCGTAACACCCCATGAGCCACTAGGTCTATCTTGGGTCACCTTCTTACACTGAGCCATAACCTGTGTTTCCTGTGTGTTCTTGATGGCGCCTATATGTTTTTAATTATGTTTTTATTGTCTATGTTGTGTGTTTTTTTGATCTGTTAATAAAATCAGCCTGTGTTATTTTATACACATTTATTTATTTGATGGTGTGCGATTTTTTGCAGTAATGCTTTCTCTTTTGGTCTATTAGTTTAGTTTTTATTACTGTTATTGCACCCTCAGGATTTTTTGATATGGTATACAGCAGTGCGCCCAATATTCTTTGTTTTGCTGAAGTGTAATGTGTGACTGTGATACCTGGTTAGGTGAACTCCTTTAGTGCCATCAGACGTACCATCACTCCCCTTAGTGGCAGTACTGCAATGACCAGGACTCTGGGGCGCTGCACTCCCCCCCCCCCCCCAGTTAAATCCAGTACTCCCGGACTGGGAAAGAAGAACAACAATACATGTTAGCAAAAGACATACAAAATTTTGAAATGCAATATACAAGTAAATTTAACAGTGCTTCCCTTTATGGGAGGTAAGGACACTTGAACGTTACAAACAAAAACATATTTACATAGTGCTTAAGATTTTAAATAACACTCATTAAATAACTGACTATAAATAACCATTATTACCCAGCCGGGTATACTATCCACTATCTACTTAAGTGCAAACTTTTCTCGAACAATAATTTAACTTTTCCTATAAGGGCTTAAGGCAGGTACCCACTAAAGGCATACTACAAGACTAAAAGTGCAAATCAACATTTTCCTGAGCTCTCTTTCTCCTATGCAGGACTCTCTTGTCTACCCCCAGGGGCCTACTGCATCTTTCCTTGGCTCTCTATCATTAGTTCCGATAATCACTTTAACTTCAATTTTATTCACATATCATTATCAACATTTCGATTCCTTATCACTATTTTTCTATCTACATACTACTATGTAAAACATTATTACTATCCAACTTTCTTAAGGCAACATTATGTCTCGGCTAATTGCAACAATGAACATTCCCTTTAAGAGGGACATCTCAAGTCTCTTTGAGGTAGTGCAACTCTCAAGCTGCAAGTCTGCGGTAAACAAGAACTTCTGCGCTGTATCCAGGAACAGTCTCTTCAAAAAGCTCTTTCCTTTGTAAAACCAGTAGGGTGCAACTTTAAGAAGGTGCAACTATTTACAGCAACAGTTTGTGAATCATTCACCGTCCATGATTCGGCAGTCTTTTAAAACAGTGATAAACTTGGTGCAAAACATAAAACAATAGGGATCCCGGGTAAACAAAGGGATCCCTTTAAGGACTAACCCTGGTCGGGTTTAAAGCAGCAAAACAAGAACAGCAGTTTTAAGGAACTATATACAGTTTCATGGCTCCGGGGTTTATTCTTGTAAATCAGGAGGTGGCCTCCACCAGGGCCTTACCTGACAGGTGGCCCTCAGCGGTTTAGGAAGGCTTGACTCCAAGTCCACTCCCGGCGCCAGGTGCACTCCATGAGTTTGTCCTTTCTGCACGACCCAGAGGTGTATCTAGGGTTTCTGGCACCTGGGGCAAGAATTCAGTTTGGCCCACCTCCCCCAGAACGGATGCGATTTTCACACTTAGTTATGTACCCACGAGCTCCTCTCCCTAATGCTCTCAATGTTCAGTGAAAAACTGAGAGAAGCAGAAGAGAAGCTCGTTGTCACAGGACCACAAGTATGAAAGTGGCATATGAGTGAAGTGTCCATGTGACGACGACTGGAACCTGCAGAGCTGAATCCTGACATCGCAGCTTCTGAATTCTCACAACGCATGCACTGCACACTTTTAGGATTCTCCCTTGCCGGTGGACGGTCATGTCAGCACAAGCATGTGATTTGTATACCTCTGGCCACATTCCAACTTGATGTGCCTGGCCTCGCACAAGTCCATTTTCATTGAGTGAGGCCACACATATCTAGTCAGCATGTGACCGCATGTATGTAAATCACCAGCACGAGAGAATCCTGACAGCGTGCAGTGCGCACTGTGAGAATTCAGAAGTCTGCAGTCACAAAGAATGACTGCAGACTCATCACAAACCTGGACAATCCCTTTAATGCTCCTAACATAAATAAAAACATGAGAGTTAGTCAGTATCACAAATAACATTTACATCGAGGTACCTTATAGATGACGTCGACTCTGGAGTCGTTCTCCTTTTCTTCATCTTGTCCAGACCCCATGATGAGTTTTCTCATCCACAGCCGTCTCTGCAGACTTACACCTTCTCCGCTCTTTTGCAGAAAATCTCCACATGATGCCCTTAAAGATACAAGTGTCATTATAATGCTCCTGAATAAAAAATTGCCCCTCACTATATTGTCTGCATAAAATATGACCCCCACACTGTCCCTCTTATGGTACATGCTCTTCACACTGACCTCTCATTTCCATACCAGCCCCCATTTTCACACTGTCCTCTCACACTGTGTCCCCCTCTATAGGGCCCAGTATTTATACTGTACTCTCTCATCACACTCCCACTCCTTGGTATACTGTCCCCTCCTGGCTGTGCCCTTACACTGTCCCTCCATGCTACGCATGCACACATCCCATCATCCTCACTCCCCGTACTCTGTCCACATACGTTTTGTCACATCGCTACTCATACTGTGTCTGCATACATTCCCCCGTTTACTCCCCAAACTGTCTGCACCCATCCCCCATACTGTTTCCTCATAAATGCCCCCCATCTCCCCCTTTGCTCTTCATTTTGTGTCCTCAGATCTCCCCCACACATTAAATGCCCCCATCCCCATGACAAATCTCCCCCCACACACATTCAATCCCCCATCTCCACTCCAATTCTCCCCACACACAATAAATACCCCCATCTCCACTCACATTAAATCTCCCCCCACAATAAATCCCCCCTCCCTACTCACATTAAATCTCCCCCCCACAATAAATCCCCACTCACATTAAATCTCCCCCCCACAATAAATCCCCCCATCTCCACTCACATTAAATCTCCCCCCCACAATAAATCCCCCCATCTCCACCCATATTAAATATCCCCCATCCAATAATATATCCCACCACCCCCACTCACATTAAGTCCCCCCACAATATATGCCCCCCATCCCCACTCACATTAAATCCCCCACAATATATGCCCCCCATCCCCATTCACATTAAATCCCCCCACAATATATCCCCCCCATTCCCACTCACATTAAATCTCCCCCTGCACCTTCGGTGTCTTCAGCTCCACTGGAGCACTTACCACCGATCTGCATCTCCTGCTCTGCCGCGCAGGTGAGTGACGTCAGCAGCGTGATCACATGACCTGATCACGCTGCAGGCGTCGCTCTGACCCGGCAGTCTGAGCTTCAATTGTACTCGCATCTCAGATACGAGTAAAATTGAACACTGGGAGCCGGTGCGCTGCAGCTTCTCTGTGCCAGCTGTCAGCTTGACAGTCAGCACAGAGAACAGCTGACTCCCTGTCTGGGGGGCGGCAGAATGCAGCCGCTGGGGGAGACACTGCGGACCGCCGCTTTAGGCGGCCCGACTGTGCCCCCCTGCCGGCTGCGCCCGGGGCATATGCCTCGGCTGCCCCCCCTAGATACGCCACTGGCACGACCAGGTCGTGCGCTGCAATGAGTGTCTGAATGGGCCGGTGGATAACGCCGGCGGCGGCGGAAGCTGCGGCAGCCGCTTCAGCGGCAAGCTCTTCTCCCTCGGTTCTGGATACCACCAGGACGGCTGTACATCTCTGCATATCTCGGGACCACCAGCGACTCCCCTTGAGATATCGGCGATCAGTCACCACGTCTCCAGGCTTCAGGATGGCTCCGGCACCGTCTCTGCACAGGCAGGGCTCTACCTCGTCCCGGGTAATGCGAACCCTTATCATCGCCCCAATCTCCTGAACAAAGCCTTTTCCTTCCTGGGATTAGTAGATGATCACCACACCCCATTTCGGCAGGGAGCCGTCCCGCAGCTCGCCCCGTGCTTCCCGCTGCACTTCCCGCCGGAACTCCGCAATCAGGTGATTCCGGTACTCTCCCCAAGGGAAGGGCCCAAGGTCAGGCCCCCCCGGTGGTATGGGGGCAGGCGACGGGAACGTCGGGGCTCCAGCAGTCGCGGCGATAACCGGATCAGGTGCGGAGGGGGAATGGTCCTCCAGATAGCCGCAGCTATGATATGGATAGGACGCACCCGTATGACGGGGTAGGCCTGGAGTTATTTTATAGGGACCCTAGAGACGCCCCTCTCCCACAATTGCCTCCATTGTCTTCATTAGGTGATTAAGGTGAGGCAGCCAACCTAAAATTAACTGCCCTGCCGTTGGTTTGAAGTAATGCATAGAGCCCAATACTTCCTCAGCGTTCCGGCCACCGGCTACGCGCCTCAGTAGGATGTTGCCGATCTCGGGGCACGACTCCTACTGGTTCTATCGCCTTTGTGCTGTGATCTCGCTTCTCACTTCTCCACAATATACTTCGCTTCGTGTCCTTTCTTAAGATGCCGCCGCAATGAGGTGCAGGCGCGGCTCCGTAATGATCTGTCCTTTTGCTAGGCCTCTGTCAGGATCCCACCCCTGACAGGGACCCCCCTGAATCTTCCCAAGCAACGCTCTTCTCTCACTAGATGTTACCTGGGCAAAACCCAGTCAGCTTCTCTCTAACTTCCTATCCAACCCCCAGTTTTACCAGAGTGTGAGGAGTGGCCTAATACATAGAACCCTTTTCTCCCACTGGTGGCCGGAGTGTGAAGTGTAATGTGTGACTGTGATACCTGGTCAGGTGAACTCCTTTAGTGCCATCAGACATACCATCACTCCCCTTAGTGGCGGAGCGACAGTACTGCATCGACCAGGACTCTGGGGTGCTGCACTCACATGTCCATGTTCTTCTTACGGACCGTGTGCCAATACAAAACTCACGGAGACATGTCCATTTTATTCCGATATCACAGTTGAAAAGTGCCAATACAAGTCTGTGGTTCTGTGAAATCTTATGGCATCCATGTGCTATCCGTATTTAACATTGCAAAGGATAGAAGCTTTGTAATTTTTTTATTCATCACCAGTGAAAAACATTCATGAAAAACCAATGGTAAAAAAGGACACATTTACCACATACTGATGACACACTCATCCAAAACACTGATGATACCGGTATCATTTTTTTCACGTATGTGTTTAAACATGGATGTCTGAATACGGCCTTACTGAGAAATCAACATTTGACGTGATAAGCAAATGGTGCAGTAGAACTGAAGCCTCAGTCACTCCAGCTCTATTTCCCGCACTATGCCACATCCTCCTACTTGACTGACAGATTCTATACTGTGTGACGTCAGATGAAAGGACTGTCAGTTAGGGTACCGTCTCACATTGGCACTTTGATCGCTACGACGGCACGATCCGTGATGTTCCAGCGATATCCATACGATATCGCTGTGTGACACGCAGTGGCGATCAGGGACCCCGCTGAGAATCGTACGTCGTAGCATTCGCTTGTAACCGGGGTAAACATCGGGTTACTAAGCGCAGGGCCGCGCTTAGTAACCCGATGTTTACCCTGGTTACCATCGTAAAAGTAAAAAAACAAACAAACAGTACATACTTACATTCCGGTGTCCGTCAGGTCCCTGGCCGTCTGCTTCCCTGCACTGACTGTGAGCGCCGGCCGTAAAGTGAAACCACAGCACAGCGGTGTCGTCACCACTCTGCTTTGGCCGGCGCTTACACAGAATGCAGGAGGAGTGCAGGGAAGCGGACGCAGGCACCGGAATGTGAGTATGTGTTTTTTTTATTTTACGTTTACGCTGGTAACCAGGGTAAACATCGGGTTACTAAGCGAGGCCCTGTGCTTAGTAACCCGATGTTTACCCTGGTTACCCGGGGACTTCGGCATCGTTGGTCGCTGGAGAGCTGTCTGTGTGACAGCTCTCCAGCGACCACACAACGACTTACCAACGATCACGGCCAGGTCGTATCGCTGGTCGTGATCGTTGGTAAATCGTTTTGTGTAACGGTACCCTTAAGCAGGAAGAGACAGCTCTGAGTGGGAATTAGAGCTGGAGTGACAGAGGCTTCAGATCTACAGCCTCATTTGCATAGCAATAATATGCTGATTTCTCAGAGTATTGCTGGACTTGTCTTTGAAAGAGCTATATGTACATATATATATAGATAGATAGATAGATAGATAGATAGATAGATAGATAGATAGATAGATAGATAGATAGATAGTTTGAGGTGAGGTCCTGCTGATTGGCTTGAAGGGAATCTTTCTAGTTGTAGGAAACCAAGGTAGCAGAAGAAACACACCCAGATTCATTCCCTGTTCCTACTCCACTCCTCAAGAAAATAAAGATTTACAAAATCATTCCAATATTGTACTTCTTTGTGAAGAACACACTACATTGTTAGTGGTATTAGAGATGGTGAGATGTCCCAACAACCCTCAAGACCAAGCAGCAAGGGAATGAACGCTGAGAGAAAAGCAATGGCTCCACAAAGAAGGAGCAGTTCAACAAATTAACCATACTTTTTTTCCACCAAAGAAATAGAGTACAAATATCACCAACACATCAACTTGAAAGAAATTCACTTTTATTGAACATTTATTATAATAACATACAAAAGACAAATATCTAGAGGAGCAACGGTTGAGCACTCAAAGGGAGGAACACTGCTACCATATGTAAGACTTGGTATAGCATATGTCAATATATAGTATATTATATTATATTATATAGAGGGGAATTCCATTACTGCTGGTGCTTCAATATAGACAGAGTCCAGCTCTCATTACAATAATAAAAAAAGGAACATCTCCCTGATCTCAATAGTATACAGCATATATATCGCTGACATCAGTGCTTACCCATTGTAGGTCTGAAGGGGTGCAGTGGTCCACCCTGTGGCCCCTGACGCGCGTTTCGCGTTTGATGGCTTTCTCAAAGGGGATATATGAACTTAGTCCTGCAACTACCCAGCCTTTTATATCAGTATAGCCCGCTGATTAGGAGACGGCGCATGCGCCCGCGTTCTCACGCACGTGTACCGGTCACCTCCCATCGGCGTCATCTCACAGTGCGCATGAGGGTGAAAGTACACCCGATGACGTCAGAAACATGCGCACTGTGTATATTGTCGCCTGGTGGATGCCGTACGGAGTGAGATGCGGTGCGCAGGCGCACTATCAGCAGCTCTTGCATGGGAAGGATAAGCTAGGGGGAGGGTAAGATCCCAGAATATCTACATATTGGTAAATGCGCTATGCAGAAAAATCGGTCCCCATTCTACATTTAAGGATATAATCACATCATAAATGACTTACATAAGTACGCTATATAAAAATAAAAATCAACTATAATGCACGCACACATTGTCACCAAATTAAAAGTATGCTGTATACAATGGGACACACTGTTTAACTGGAGAAAAAAAGGAAAAAAAAGAAAAAAAAAAAAAGGAGAAAAAAGGATCCCAAAGTATATAGTTATTAATAGGTACATAATAAGGAATCAATGTTCCCCTCTCTACATCCAAATATTTCACCATGACATAGTGTCTGCATGAATGCATTTTGTGGAATTAAAATATAGTGCACTCACGCATTACCAGAAAAACATTAGGTAGATAGCGGAGAGTCCCAAGTTGTGAGCGTGAGAACAAGTGTACAGTAACTTATCATTTTTTTCCCTCCCAAATATGTCGGGAGATAACCGACAGCTACATCCGTGACAAAAAATAATGACATTAAAAATGCATAAATTGATGTGGTGTGAAGACATAAATATATGTGTAAAACAATTAGTGTTATATACAACAATATTATAAATACAGAAGTCCACAACAGGACTATTTAAAGTGCAAAATATTAAGTAAAAAATATTGGTGTTCCCAAAACTACAGGCTGAGTACAACCTATTTAAAGTGACTAGTGCATAAAAAAACTCTCACTCGCTACCATAATGACTAATGTATAAATCTCCCACACAGTCATTTCTCTCCCAAACGCTGACGATGTGTTCTTTTTCTCCTCTCCATCAGGACTCTTCAAAGGAAAAGGGCAGCTTTCTATGTCCCATATATGCTCAAAACAGAAGAATACACTAAAAGGACAAACAAGACAAAGATTAAAATATCAAGCAACAGGTAAGTAACAACAACTACTCTATCTGAATATAGTAGATACATATCCTAGACCCTCAGACTGTGTGGGGAACAGGACATACAAAAGGTCCCGGCTACAACAATCATAGAAAAGGTGCAAACGTCAATTTTTCATTTAGCCCTCTTGGTGATAGGGTATCCAGGATTGTGATCCACCTGCACTCACGTTGGGCAAGGGTCTGCTTAAGGTTCCCACCTCTCACCCCACCGTGAATGCAGTCAATACCTCGAACCTTCAGGCCCCTGGGATCGGATCCATGGAATTCCCTAAAATGTTTAGGTAATGTTTTTAAATTAGATATATCCACCTCCTCCTTAGCAGCCATAATATCGCGTACATGCTCACGGACCCTAACCCTGAACTCCCTAGAGGTCAGTCCAACATATATGAGGGAGCAGGGACATGTGGCGTAATAAATCACATATGGTGTCCCACATGAAATACGATCCCGAATTTTAAATTCCCTGCTCCCATCAGATGTCATAAAGGTATCACATCTTAGAATATTGGGACATGATATACATGAACCACAGGGGGAACACCCATTCCTTGGGCCACTGGAATTGAATAATCTTTTCTCCTTTGCCACATAATGGCTTTTTACTAGATGATCACGTAAGTTTTTGCTCCTCCTCTGTGTCATGCGTGGTACCCCAGGTATATGGGCTGCCAGGATTGAGTCCGTGAGCAGCACTGGCCAATGTTTCTTTAGGATTCCATGGATCCGACTCCACTGACAATTGGACGTTGAGATATAACTGATCTCATAATCACCTACTTTATCCCTTTTCTTGGATGGCTTCAAAAGCTCACTTCTATCTTGATTACGAGCACGTTTATATCCGGCTTTTAGTGTATTCTTCTGTTTTGAGCATATATGGGACATAGAAAGCTGCCCTTTTCCTTTGAAGAGTCCTGATGGAGAGGAGAAAAAGAACACATCGTCAGCGTTTGGGAGAGAAATGACTGTGTGGGAGATTTATAGATTAGTCATTATGGTAGCGAGTGAGAGTTTTTTTATGCACTAGTCACTTTAAATAGGTTGTACTCAGCCTGTAGTTTTGGGAACACCAATATTTTTTACTTAATATTTTGCACTTTAAATAGTCCTGTTGTGGACTTCTGTATTTATAATATTGTTGTATATAACACTAATTGTTTTACACATATATTTATGTCTTCACACCACATCAATTTATGCATTTTTAATGTCATTATTTTTTGTCACGGATGTAGCTGTCGGTTATCTCCCGACATATTTGGGAGGGGAAAAAAATGATAAGTTACTGTACACTTGTTCTCACGCTCACAACTTGGGACTCTCCGCTATCTACCTAATGTTTTTCTGGTAATGCGTGAGTGCACTATATTTTAATTCCACAAAATGCATTCATGCAGACACTATGTCATGGTGAAATATTTGGATGTAGAGAGGGGAACATTGATTCCTTATTATGTACCTATTAATAACTATATACTTTGGGATCCTTTTTTCTCCTTTTTTTTTTTTTCTTTTTTTTCCTTTTTTTCTCCAGTTAAACAGTGTGTCCCATTGTATACAGCATACTTTTAATTTGGTGACAATGTGTGCGTGCATTATAGTTGATTTTTATTTTTATATAGCGTACTTATGTAAGTCATTTATGATGTGATTATATCCTTAAATGTAGAATGGGGACCGATTTTTCTGCATAGCGCATTTACCAATATGTAGATATTCTGGGATCTTACCCTCCCCCTAGCTTATCCTTCCCATGCAAGAGCTGCTGATAGTGCGCCTGCGCACCGCATCTCACTCCGTACGGCATCCACCAGGCGACAATATACACAGTGCGCATGTTTCTGACGTCATCGGGTGTACTTTCACCCTCATGCGCACTGTGAGATGACGCCGATGGGAGGTGACCGGTACACGTGCGTGAGAACGCGGGCGCATGCGCCGTCTCCTAATCAGCGGGCTATACTGATATAAAAGGCTGGGTAGTTGCAGGACTAAGTTCATATATCCCCTTTGAGAAAGCCATCAAACGCGAAACGCGCGTCAGGGGCCACAGGGTGGACCACTGCACCCCTTCAGACCTACAATGGGTAAGCACTGATGTCAGCGATATATATGCTGTATACTATTGAGATCAGGGAGATGTTCCTTTTTTTATTATTGTAATGAGAGCTGGACTCTGTCTATATTGAAGCACCAGCAGTAATGGAATTCCCCTCTATATAATATAATATAATATACTATATATTGACATATGCTATACCAAGTCTTACATATGGTAGCAGTGTTCCTCCCTTTGAGTGCTCAACCGTTGCTCCTCTAGATATTTGTCTTTTGTATGTTATTATAATAAATGTTCAATAAAAGTGAATTTCTTTCAAGTTGATGTGTTGGTGATATTTGTACTCTATTTCTTTGGTGGAAAAATTGTACTTTGGAGTATTTCACCTGGCAATATGCCGCTCTGATATATGGGGAAGGTTTGGGATTGCATGTCCTTGGCCCCAGTGAATATGAAGTGCTGGATTATTTATGTATGTAAATTAACCATACTGTAGGAGGCACAATCTTGAACGTTACAACAATATGTGCAATAGTTTGGTTAAGTACTTCCGAAGTCTCTCAGTCTCAACTCTTTCTTTCTGATGCACATATACATTCAATACCTCTTTTGGCTTGGTGCCTCACAACCCACTCAAACACACAATGGCCACCCGTCCTCACTGCTTTCAGCTGGGTCATACACTTTCCCCCTCTGTTATATAGAGGCTGTGTTCTACATGTCATAAGTTAAATATGTCACATCTAATAAACACTTAGGATGGTACGGCTCAATACTAAAAATGCCAATATGGCAGAAACAAAAACCAAATGTAGAAAACACTTAGTGTGTCACGATATGTATTGCGACCCAACGGGGTCGGTAAGCGGACGGCACAACAAACTCACAATGGGATAGAAAAGGGGAGAGGAAGGTCCTATCAATAGGGAAATGAAGGAATGGTCACCTCCTGCTCAAACCTGAGCCTGTCCCTGCACTCCCCTAACACCTTAAGTGGGTCTTTCCCCCACCACCGCCATCAGGAACCTGGTCCCTCACTGTCACCTAGCACTGCCCTGGCCGGCAAAGAGCCTAGCCTCACCACTGCAGATAGTATCACACAGGGGACAGTGACCAACACAAAAGGGAAAACACCCCTCTTAGCTTCCAGTCTCAGCTGCCAAGCTCCACACCACAGATGACACTGAAGCCAGACTCCAAATTCCACTTAGCATAGGATATGACACCAGGACCTCAAACAGCTGATACACGCTGGCACCAGAGAGCTCCTCACACATCGGCTGGCAACCAGAGAAACTCTATCACCAACAGTCAGCTGATGCATCAGGTGACCACTTAACCCCTTAACGACCGCCGATACGCCTTTTAACGGCGGCCGCTAAGGGTACTTAAACCACAGCGCCGTTAATTAAAATGGAAAAAGTGAATAGCGCCCCCCAGATTCGGATTTTCTCCGGGGTCTCGGTTGCCGAGGGTAGCCGAGACCCCAGAGAACATGATTCGGGGGGTTTTTACCGACCCCCGAGTTGCGATCGCCGGTAATTAACCGTTTACCGGCGGTCGCAACAAAAAAAAACAAAAACGCGATGTGCCGTTTAATTTCTCTGTCCTCCGATGTGATCGCACATCGGAGGACAGAGAAATAGGGTCCCCGATGGCCTCCTGTAGCCCCCCAATACTCACCTAGCTCCCCCGGTGCTCCTCGTGTCTCCCCATGGGCGCCGCCATCTTTTTTCCGGGAAAAAATGGCGGGCGCACGCGCAGTACGCCCGCCGCCCGGCACCCGGAAGATCTTTGGGGTCTCGGCTGCCGGGGGTAGCCGAGACCCCAAAGAACATGATCGGGGTCGGTTTGCACCGACCCCTGTTTTGCGATCGCCGGTAATTAACAGTTTACCGGCGACCGCAAAAAAAAAAAAAAAAGCGATCTGTCATTCTCTGTCCTCTGATGTGATCGCACATCAGAGGACAGAGAAATAGGGGGATCCGGGGACCCTAACATACTCACCCGGTGTCCCTGGATCCTCTTCTGTCTTCTCCTGCCGGCCGGCTTTTTCCTTATGGCGGGCGCATGCGCAGTGCGCCCGCCATCTGCTGCCATCTGCCGGCCGACAGGAGAAAGAGAGAGTTGGGGCTAAAATTAGGGTTAGGGTTAGAGTTAGAGTTAGGGTTAGGGTTAGGGTTAGGGTTAGGGTTAGGGTTAGAGTTAGAGTTAGAGTTAGAGTTAGAGTTAGAGTTAGAGTTAGGGCTAAATTTAGGGTTAGGGTTAGGCTACTTTCAACACTAGCGTTTTTTGGCTTCCGTCGCAATGCGTCGTTGGAGAAAAAACGCATCCTGCAAAAGTGCTTGCAGGATGCGTTTTTTCTCCATTGGCTTGCATTAGCGACGGATTGCCACATGTCGCATCCGTCGTGCGACGGATGCGTCGTTCTTTGGCGGACCGTCGGCACAAAAAAAGCTACATGTAACTTTTTTGTGCGACGTGTCCGCCATTTCCGACCGCGCATGCGCGGCCGGAACTCCGCCCCCGCCTCCCTCCACCTCACAATGGGGCAGCGGATGCGTTGAAAAAACAGCATCCACTGCACCCGTTGTGTGGCGCTTACAATGCTAGCGTCGGTACGTCGGCCCGACACACTGCGATGGGCCGAGTACGACGCTAGTGTGAAAGTAGCCTTAGGCTTCTTTCACACTTGCGTCGGTACGGGGCGGTCGAAATGCGTCGGCCCGACGTACCGACGCACGTTGTGAAAATTGTGGACAACGTGGGCAGCGGATGCAGCTTTTCAACGCATCCGCTGCCCAGTCTATGTCCTGGGGAGGAGGGGGCAGATTTACGGCCACGCATGCGCGGAAATGGCGGACGCAACGTACAAAAAAAAGGTTACATTGAACTTTTTTGTGACGACGGGGCTAAAGTTAGGGTTAGGGTTGGGGCTAAAGTTAGGGTTAGGGTTGGGATTAGGGTTTGGATTAGGGTTGGGATTAGGGTTAGGGGTGTGTTGGATTTAGGGTTTTGATTAGGGTTATGGTTAGGGTTGAGATTAGGGCTGTTTTGGGGTTAGGGTTGTGATTAGGATTATGGATCGGGTTAAGATTAGGGTTAGGGGTGTGTTGGAGTTAGGGTTGGAGTTATAATTTGGGGGTTTCCACTGTTTAGGTACATCAGGGGGTCTCCAAACACGACAGCCAATTTTGCGCTAAAAAATCAAATGGTGCTCCCTCCCTTCTGAGCTCTGCCGTGCGCCCAAACAGTGGTTTACCCCCACATATGGGGCATCAGCGTACTCGGGATAAATTAGAGAACAACTTTTGGGGTCCAATTTCTCCTGTTACCCTTGTGAAAATAAAAACTTGGGGGCTAAAAATCTTTTTTGTGGGAAAAAAAAAATATTTTTTTATTTTCACTACTCTGCATTATAAACTTCTGTGAAGCACTTGAGCATTCAAAGTTCTCACCACATATCTAGATAAGTTCCTTAGGGGGTCTAGTTTCCAAAATTTGGTCACTTGTGGGGGTTTCTACTGTTTAGGTACATCAGTGGCTCTGCAAACGCAACATAACGCCCGCAGACCATTCTATCAAAGCCTGCATTTCAAAATGGCGCTCCTTCCCTTCCAAGCTTTGCCGTGCGCCTAAACAGTGGTTTACCCCCACATATTGGGTACCAGCATACTCAGGACAAATTGGACAACAACTTTTGGGGTCCAATTTCTCTTGTTACCCTTGTGAAAATAAAAATTTGGGGGCTACAAAATCTTTATTGTTAAAAAAAAAATATTTTTTATTTTCATGACTCTGCATTATAAACTTCTGTGATGCACTTGGGCATTCAAAGTTCTCACTACACATCTAGATAAGTTCCATGGGGGGTCTAGTTTCCAAAATGGGGTCACTTTTGGGGGGTTTCTACTGTTTAGGCACATCAGGGGCTCTCCAAACGCGACATGGCGTCCGATCTCAATTCCAGTCAATTTTGCATTGAAAAGTCAAATGGCGCTCCTTTGCTTCCGAGCTCAGCCATGCGCCCAAACAGTGGTTTACCCCCACATATGGGGTGTCGGCGTACTCAAGACAAATTGTACAACAACTTCTGGGGTCCATTTTCTCCTGTTACCCTTGGTAAAATAAAAATTTGGAGGCAAAAAGATCATTTTTGTAGAAAAAATGCGATTTTTTTATTTTCACGGCTCTACGTTATAAACTTCTGTGAAGCACCTGGGGGTTTAAAGTGCTCACCACACATCTAGATAAGTTCCTTAAGGGGTCTAGTTTCCAAAATGGTGTCATTTGTGGGGGTCTCCACTGTTTAGGCACATCAGCGGCTCTCCAAACGTGACATGGCGTCCGATCTCAATTCCAGCCAATTCTACATTGAAAAAGTAAAACGACACTCCTTCTCTTCCAAGCTCTGCGGTGCGCCCAAACAGTGGTTTACACCCACATATGGGGTATCGACGTACTCAGGAGAAATTGCACAACAACTTTTGTGGTCTAATTTCTCCTGTTACCCTTGTGAAAATAAAAATTTGGGGGCAAAAAGATCATTTTTGTAGAAAAAATGCAATTTTTTATTTTCACGGCTCTACGTTATAAACTTCTGTGAAGCACTTGGGGGTTCAAAGTGCTCACCACACATCTAGATAAGTTCCTTAAGGGGTCTAGTTTCCAAAATGGTGTCACTTGTGGGGGGTTTCCACTGTTTAGGCACATTAGGGGCTCTCCAAACGCGACATGGCGTCTGATCTCAATTCCAGCCAATTCTGCATTGAAACAGTCAAACGGTGCTCCTTCACTTCCAAGCTCTGCGGTGCACCCAAACAGTGGTTTACCTCCACATATGGGGTATCGGCGTACTCGGGAAAAATTGCCCAACAAAATTTGTGGTTAAATTTCTGTTTTTACACTTGTGAAAATTTAAAAAAATTGTTCTGAAGTAAAATGTTTGCAAAAAAAAGTTAAATGTTCATTTTTTTCTTCCACATTGATTCAGTTCCTGTGAAGTACGTAAAGGGTTAATAAACTTCTTGAAAGTGGTTTTGAGCAGCTTGAGGGGTGCAGTTTTTAGAATGGTGTCACACTTGGTTATTTTCTATCATATAGACCCCTCAAAATGACTTCAAAGGTGATGTGATCCCTAAAAAAAACATGGTGTTGTAAAAATGAGAAATTGCTGGTCAACTTTTAACCCTTATAACTCCCTAACAAAAAAAAAAATTGTTTCCAAAATTGTGCTGATGTAAAGTAGACATGTGGGAAATGTTATTTATTAACTATTTTTTGTGACATCTCTCTGATTTAAGGGCATAAAAATACAAAGTTTGAAAATTGCAAAATTTTAAAAATTTTCGCCATATTTCCATTTTTTTCATAAATAATCGCAAGTAATATCGAATAAATGTTACCACTAACTTGAAGTACAATATGTCACGAAAAAACAATCTCAGAATCAGCTGGATCCGATAAAGCGTTCCAGAGTTATAACCTCTTAAAGTGACACTGGTCAGAATTGTGAAAATTGGCTCGGTCATTAAGTACCAAATTGGCTCTGTCACTAAGGGGTTAAAGGATGGTGGGAGTGGTCACCACCACATCAGCTGACCCGACAGCACTGCAGTTACACCAGATTGCCAGCGGAGGGAAAAACTGACATTAACGCCCGATGGTCCTGAAAGGAAAAAGCAACATTTAAAACAGAGTGGAACCAGATCTGCCACGAATCCAAAAATGGATCGTGACCCAGTGACTCGGGAACAGCCCAATAAAATGGTGTAAGATGTCTCTTGTAAGAGGTTTTTGCAACAGTTCATTTCAACCTTTTTCCAACCCCTCTATCTAGAACAGTTTTTCTGCAATATTGATTGAACATCTGACAGAGATTGTACTATATTTTTACTTCAAAACAAATGTAATTGATTTTCAAATTAATGAACAAAAAGGAATCAGAATTCACATTTACAACACAAACATAAACTATATACAAATAACCTATGAAGTGCAATAAACATCAGCAGTAAAAGCCATATTCACACAATCAGGACTGCCCTGATCAGGAGACTGATACAATCCTGAAACGTGATGACTTTTACTAGAGAATCCCTAGTCATGAACGGACCTATGTGTCTAGGAATGTCCTTTCTAGCAGTGCATCACCGACCACCTTCACTTCACTTTTATTCACAATTTTGAAAACGGTCCATTGAGTTAGGAAACAAGGTCAAAAGATGTTATATTATACAATTGTATGGCGCGAGGCCGCACCCTTTAGTTGGACGCGCCCATTGGCCATCCACGTCACTAGATGGGTCTTGGCCTTGCCCTATACAAGTGTACGGAGTGAGACTGCGCCCACTGGCAGGGAGTATGTTTAACTCATACATACCCGCCGGTCCGGGTCTGAAACTGGCGAATCCCCACAGTACACAGTGTGCGCTGTGGGGAAGGGAGAGGGATTTTTTATAAAAATCTTGTTGTGCAAAAGTAGTAAAACATTAAAAAAGATAAATACATTGGTTAATCATATCAACCCGAAGAATAAAATGATATATCAATTGTACTGCACAGAGAACTCCATCAAAAATAAACGAAACTATTTCAGATTTAGTGTTTGTTGTTCATGCCTTCTAACAAAGAGTGATCAAAAAGATTTATGTACACAAAGCTATTACCAATAAAAACTCTAGCTTGTCATGCAAAAAAACAAGTATTCATACAAGTCCATCTGAAGAAAAATAAAAAAAGTTATCAGTATCAGAATAACTATTTTTATATTTTTTATGGTTAAAAAACCTATATAAATTTGGTATTGACAATATTGATCCACAGAATAAAGATAGTTTGTCATTTGTGCTTAACATAGAATGGTGCTTAAACAAAAAATAAAATTAATTTAGCATTGATTTTTTTTTGCTCATTTTGACTTCCAAAGAGTCAAAATGATAAATGATTAAAAAAAACGCTGCAATTTGTTTGGCAAAAAATAAACCTTCTTAGGCTATGTGCACACATTGCAGATTAGGCTTAGAAATTTCTGGTGCGGATTCTGCATCTCTTGGCAGAAAACGCAGGTGCGGATTTGTCGTGTTTTTTGTGCGGATTTTGTGCGTTTTTGTTGTGGATTTGCTGTGGATTTTTTACGGATTTACTGTGTTTTTTTACCCCTGCGGATTTCTATAATGGAATGGGTACAAAAACACTGCAGATCCACAAAAAAAGAAGTGACATGTGTGATGCAGCGGTATGACCATACACAGTGAAACGGCAGTGACCCAAACAAGTTCAAACAAAAATGTTCTTTTATTGTGTTACTTCACACAGTCAATATAGTACACGGCTTCTTCATACAGTCCATTAATAATGCATGGCTATATGATGCAGTCAATACACAGGCTGAACTTCCCTTTGTCCAGTTTCCCTGGGTGACCGCACGCCGATAACAAGTCTCTGTACTCACTCAGCGCACTGCACTCTTTATCCTCTGGAGTGCAGCCGGGTACACATAAGACAGCCCAAGACACAGGGTGTGAGTCTCTCTGGTTCCATTAGCCTCTGTGCTGCTCCACACGGAGAGCTCTGCAGACAATTGCCCTGTCTGCTTCCAAGAACACACTGACATCCACCACCACTACTACTACAGGGCTTTTAAATCAGTCACTGCTTCATTATTCTAGTTACAGCCACACCTGTGTCTGTAGTACGGCCTCATGGCCTCACTACGCTTCCATGCACATTCTGCAGAGCACATACAGCGCCCCCTAGCTGTAACAGGGGTCACTGCCTCACATATCCTCCCCCCCTGTTCATACCTGTGGGGTAGAACATTTGTTACCCCGTAAGGGCGAAAGACAGGGTATCGGTATGCCCCCCTGACATCCTTGCTAACTACATTAAGAAACCAAAGTAGGGACCGGAACCATTGATCAGCGCACACATCCCTCCCCTTTGCATTTCTCCTCCATATTTCATTACGGGACCACCCACCCCGATCTCCATTGCAGAAGCCAAACCCTCTTTTCTGATTAATCGCAGATTTGGGCCAGTTTTGGGTGGTCTTTACTTTGTTTACTTCAGGCTCACTAACCCCACGGGTCATCCTGTCACCTAAGTATCTGCTTTCAGGCCCCTGGTACTGCTTCCTCTGTACCCTTACCCGTGCCTCAGTGACTATATCACGCTGAAACACTGCGGACCGCGCTGGCAACTCTGAGCATATATCTGTACTACGCGGCACCCGAACAGGAGCCTCCCGACACTGCTGTCTAGCGAGCGCTCTATCTACTTTACCCTGACCCCCGGCCCCATCCTTGACCAGTGCCAGAGGGTTCCTCGTGCGCACGTCGCCAGTCGCCTCTGCGATCATACACTTTCGGCTCTTCTCATACCTGCGTCTTTTATATCTGCGTCTCCGAAAGGGACCCTGGATCTGAGCTGTCCCAACCTTACCAGGGAACACCTCCAGCTCAGGGTTCAATGGGGTCCCCACAACCTCTACTGCCACCACCTCTAGAGGGAGTCTATCGGGATTACACTCTAATCCTAAATTGGCGACCCCTGTGGCATACCTCTTAGGATCTTAGGGTTCTACGCCCGAAACAACATCTTTAGCTTCTCCTGCCGCTACCTCTAGGGGGAGCCTATAGGGATTACACTCTGTCCCTAGGTTGGCGACCCCTATGGCAGGTATTTCAATATCTTTGGGTTCTGCACCCAGTATAACTTTTCCCATGAGAGGGTTTACCCTGGTCTCCCACAGAGACCAAAACAGGGGAAAATCTCTTCCCAACACAATCCCATAGGGAAGGGTCTTTGCCACTCCCACCACATGTCTAATGTCTCCACATGGTGTAGAAACATTGTCATGATTAAGGGAGCTTAGTCTCCAGAAACGCGTTGAGATTCTTACCCATATGGCTTGTGCTGAAGTCTGTATCCTCTATGCTCAATAGTATGTGAATAAAGAAAACTCTTTTTTACGGATTCGGTGAAGCTGGACATTCTTTTCTTTTTGGACTCTATACGCCTGAACACAGCGGGTCCGTGCTCCCGAGGATTGGTTTATGCATCACGGGTGAGCTGGTTTATATTTCTTCGTAGAAACATTTGCAGCGCCCCAGAGTCCTGGTCGTTGCAGTACTGTGGCTCCGCCACTAAGGGGAGCTATGGTACGTCTGATGGCACTGAAGGAGTTCATCTGACCAGGTATCACAGACACCAAGACATTTCACAGTCGGGCCTCCAGGGGGAGCTAAGGGTTCTATTCATTAGGCCACTCCTCACATACTGGTAAAACTGGGGGTCAGGCAGGAAGTTAGGGAGAAAGCTGACTGGGTTGGAACCAGGCAACACCTTGTGGCAGAGGGTGTTGTGGGGGAAGATTCGGTAGGGCCCCTGTCGGGGGTGGGATCCTGACAGGCCTGGCAACTGGAGAGAACGTCACGGGACCGTGCCTGCTCAGCATAGCGGCGGTGCCCAAGGAAGGATTAGAAGCGAGATAGATTGTGCTGAGTGAGAAACGAGATCAAAGCAACAAGGAGAATACCAGTAGGAGTCGTGCTGTGAGACCGAGGCAACATTCTACTGAGGCGCACAACCGGCGGCCGGAACGCCGAGGAAGTATTCATACATCTAGCTTCAAGCAATACTTCAAACCAACGGCAGGACAGTCAGTCATAGGCGGGCTGTCTCACCTAAATCACCTACGAAGACATAGGGGGCAACTTGTGGAGAGGGGCGACTCTAGGGTCCCGGAAGAGCTCCGAGCCTACCCGTCATACGGGTGCCGTCCTAACCGTAACATCAGGGAGGGACGGAAGATTAGCAGAACATCATCTAATCGAGTTGTGAGGGAACTTAAGAAACAGACACAACAGTTGTGGGGACTTTCCGTAAGCACAGCAGGGAAGGACCACAACACATAGCGCTAGCAGGAAGGCACAGATTTCCACCTGCAAAGAGAACTCTGGAGGTGCCATTGGACCGGCCGGACTTGCGCAGCCTGGTTAACCGTATTCCGGATTGAGGACCCAGAGATCTTCAGTAAAGAGGTAAAGAGACTGCAACCTGGTGTCCTCGTTATTTACTGCACCGCACCACCACCACTATCCACACCTTTCATTGGGCGCCCCTCAGCAGGGTCACGGACCGGGTCTAGCCACCGTGACAACCCCAGAGCAGAGACTCAGAGGCCCGGTACCGGGTACCCCTCGGCCCTGCGGCAGTGGGGGCGCTACAACTTGGCGTCACGAACAGGATCTACTTAAGCCTGAAGAATCAGGTCATGTGTGCCTTGGAACTGTGATTTACTGTGCTTGGACTGTACTTTATTGCAAAGACTGTGGATTGTCACTTGCCGCCAAAAGTTTGCGCCAAAACCGCCGCCATTACAGCGCTAAGGAGAGCGCAGGAGAAGAAGAAGGGCGTGGAAGTGGGCGTGAACAAGCTGAAGAGCGCGAAAGACAATGGCCGCCCAGTCTAAATATCTCGGCCCCTTGAGGACGTGTCCGTCAGCAGCTGAGATCCGCCTCCTGATCCTCAATGGTGGGCAGAGACAGAGAAAACAAAACCGCCCACGAAGGAGAGAGCGGGAAAAGGACCAGGAAGAAGTCATCAGCGAGATGGAGGACGCCATGGCCAGCCGCCCGGAGCCGGAGCGTGGGGTCAGAGCCGAGGACTCCCCCAGCTACCCGGAGAGGCACCGCAGCCAGACCTCCACAGTTGATGCTGACCTCCTGCAGACCGGAGCAGATGAGCTGATCCACCAACTCCTGCAGACGCAGCTGAGCACTGAGGCCGGGTGGAAGAAGACCATCATCGGGAGCCTCACCAGACATCTGTCGGCAGCCTCGCCTGGTCCGGAGCAAGAAAGAAGTTCCAGCGCTCCGAAGCCAGAAGGCAAGGCCCTGCCGGAAAGCGAGATGCTGCAAACGGAGATGACAACGCCGCAGCACCAGGCCCTGCATCCAGCGTTCCAGATCCCAGCGGAGGCAGAGCAGACTGGCACTGGAGGGACCGCATCTGAAGCAGGTATGAAGGATGACCCTGCTCTGACGACCGACACCACTCCAGTGACTGCTAGTGCCACAACTGCTGACTCCATTCCAGTGACTGATCTTGCAGCAGCCGCTACCTCTGCTGCAGCAAATGCCCATACTCAAGCTGCGCAGACCTCCATCGCTGCACATGATTTGACTGTACATGAAAGATGGATTAACGGCGTTTGTCCAGCACTGGGTGTAACCCTGGACCTCACTTTTCCCAGGCCAAGAAGGGTTAAGTGCCAGGTGCAGCCCTGGAAGCCGTCCCACTAAACCTCGGAAACCTGAAACTATACATAGTTAACTGTTTGTTTCCCTGCTTTTTGTTGCTTTAAATCCGACTAGGGTTAACTCTTAAAGGGATCCCTTTATTTACCCGGGATCCCTTCCTCTGCTTTTGCTTTTGTTTCCTGTTTCCTCATTGTTGAAAAGAACTGCAGAATCATGAACAGTGCATGATACAAACTGCTTGTAAATAGTTTGCACCTTCTTAAAGGTGCTCCCTACTGGTTTTATACAAAAGACGGACTCTTTGCGAAGATATGATTCTTGGAACTTGTATTGGAGTCCTAGCTGCATACGGATTTGCAGCTTGAGAAGTTGCACTACCTCATAGAGACTTGGTCCCCTCTTAAAGGGGATGTTCACTTGTTGCACTTAAAGAATGGTATTGCTTTAAGACAGATAGATAGCAATAATGTCTTGACAAAAAGAAAGTGATGATGATGCTTACATGTAAAAGTTATATGTATCCAACTAGTTGATTGTAAGAAATAATTGATAACGTTGATAGAAAAATGAGGACAGAGAGTGAACCCGTACGGGGTTAGTCAGTGAGTCCTCTTAGGAGCCATGTAAGGATGGCTCAGTGATTTCAAACCGAAAGTAAATGTTATGTTCTATACTGTGTATAGTAGTTGAAAAGGCAGTAGGCCCGGGCTGAAAGGGGCGGTCCTGTAAAGAAAGGAGAGGCAGTAGGCCTGGAGCAGTTAGGACAGGCGGTCCTGCAGATTTAACGAAGGAGAATGAAAGAGAAAGGGTTAATTAATATTATAATGTTCAGAATAATTCTTTAGTGGGTTAGCCTGTACGCCCTTAAAGAAGAAGTCAGTTTCATAATGTTTTATAAGTAAGTCTTTAGTGGATAGGGAGTATACGTCCTTAAAGGTAATGTCAACTTGTTATTCAAAAGTTTGCACTAAGTAGAATACCCGGTTGGGTAACAGGAGTTATTTATAGCCTGTAATTTATAATGTTTAACCATGTTTGTAATGTTCAAGTGTCCTCACCTCCCATAAAGGGAAGCTCTGTTCAAGCTTACTTATTGTTATTGCATTTTCAAAATTGTACGTCTTTTTGCTAACCTGTATTGTTGTTTTCTTCCCAGTCCAGGAGTACTGGATTTAACCGGGGGGGGGGGGGGGGAGTGCAGCGCCCCAGAGTCCTGGTCGTTGCAGTACTGTGGCTCCGCCACTAAGGGGAGCTATGGTACGTCTGATGGCACTGAAGGAGTTCATCTGACCAGGTATCACAGACACCAAGACATTTCACAGTCGGGCCTCCAGGGGGAGCTAAGGGTTCTATTCATTAGGCCACTCCTCACATACTGGTAAAACTGGGGGTCAGGCAGGAAGTTAGGGAGAAAGCTGACTGGGTTGGAACCAGGCAACACCTTGTGGCAGAGGGTGTTGTGGGGGAAGATTCGGTAGGGCCCCTGTTGGGGGTGGGATCCTGACAGAGGCCTGGCAACTGGAGAGAACGTCACGGGACCGTGCCTGCTCAGCATAGCGGCAGTGCCCAAGGAAGGATTAGAAGCGAGATAGATTGTGCTGAGTGAGAAACGAGATCAAAGCAACAAGGAGAATACCAGTAGGAGTCGTGCTGTGAGACCGAGGCAACATTCTACTGAGGCGCACAACCGGCAGCCGGAACGCCGAGGAAGTATTCATACATCTAGCTTCAAGCAATACTTCAAACCAACGGCAGGACAGTCAGTCATAGGCGGGCTGTCTCACCTAAATCACCTACGAAGACATAGGGGGCAACTTGTGGAGAGGGGTGACTCTAGGGTCCCGGAAGAGCTCCGAGCCTACCCGTCATACGGGTGCCGTCCTAACTGTAACATCAGGGAGGGACGGAAGATTAGCAGAACATCATCTAATCGAGTTGTAAGGGAACTTAAGAAACAGACACAACAGTTGTAGGGACTTTCCGTAAGCACAGCAGGGAAGGACCACAACACATAGCGCTAGCAGGAAGGCACAGATTTCCACCTGCAAAGAGAACTCTGGAGGTGCCATTGGACCGGCCGGACTTGCGCAGCCTGGTTAACCGTATTCCGGATTGAGGACCCAGAGATCTTCAGTAAAGAGGTAAAGAGACTGCAACCTGGTGTCCTCGTTATTTACTGCACCGCACCACCACCACTATCCACACCTTTCATTGGGCGCCCCTCAGCAGTGTCACGGACCGGGTCTAGCCACCGTGACAACCCCAGAGCAGAGACTCAGAGGCCCGGTACCGGGTACCCCTCGGCCCTGCGGCAGTGGGGGCGCTACACATTGACCTCCAAGGTCGGGTACTCCCGGATTTCCCCATGGATACCCATCACCTCCACTTTCTGTCCATTGGTGTTGTCCCCAGCAACAAGGGAACGATGGACCAGAGACACTTTACTCCCCGTGTCCAGGAGAGCCTCTGTTCGGCACCCATTCACAATTACCTGGCACAATTCTGGTTTGCCGCCAGCTGTGCCCGTAGTGGTGATACAGACAGGCTGGGCACACAGACTCCTGACCAGTGTTCCCACAGTCCATGGGCTTAGATGTTACTGAACAGTTACTAGCCCCATGCCCAGGCTCTGGTGCAATGTCCTGAGTGGACTTATACCGCTCAATCAATTCTATCAGCAGTTCCAGGTGGCCTAGGTCCCTCAGCCCGCCCAATGCTGCATGGCAGCCGGCAGAGCCCTCACCATCCGATCAGCCACGATTCTCTCCATCATCTCATACGGAGAACAGAACTCAGGCTGGAGCTCTCACTCCTCCACCAATTGCAACAAGTCACTTGCTTGAGACCTGGCAGACCGAGTCTCTACATAGGACCACTGGTACACCCAATGATCGTCCCTTACCTTTGGGGTCTCTTCAGGACTCTGCTGTTCACCCCTCACATTAGAGGTCTCCACTTTATATCGTTGAAGCTCTGCTAGCTCCCTCTGCAGTGTCTCCTGCTGCTGCAAAATCTCTTGCTGGGAATGTTGAAACTGCAGCGTCTCTTGTTGAAGCCTTTGCTGACTAAGCACAACCTGCTCCAAAAGTTCCTCCATTTTTCCAGCAGACTCGCACAACAATCTGCAGCACTCTCTGGGGGTATGCCTTAGTTCACTGGCCTCGCATTCTTTCCACCATATGTGATGCAGCGGTAGGACCATACACAGTGAAACAGCAGTGACCCAAACAAGTTCAAACAAAAATGTTCTTTTATTGTGTTACTTCACACAGTCAATATAGTACACGGCTTCTTCATACAGTCCATTAATAATGCATGGCTATATGACGCAGTCAATACACAGGCCGAACTTCCCTTTGTCCAGTTTCCCTGGGTGACCGCACGCCGATAACAAGTCTCTGTACTCACTCAGCGCACTGCACTCTTTATCCTCTGGAGTGCAGCCGGGTACACATAAGACAGCCCAAGACGCAGGGTGTCAGTCTCTCTGGTTCCATTAGCCTCTGTGCTGCTCCACACAGAGAGAGCTCTGCAGACAACTGCCCTGTCTGCTTCCAAGAACACACTGACACACCTCCCCCACTACTACAGGGCTTTTTAATCAGTCACTGCTTCATTATTCAAGTTACAGCCACACCTGTGTCTGTAGTACAGCCTCATGGCCTCACTACGCTTCCATGCACATTCTGCAGAGCGCATACAGCGCCCCCTAGCTGTAACAGGGGTCACTGCCTCACACATGCTACTTCTTTTAATCCGCAGCGTTTCCGCACAAAATTTTCCGCACCATTAGCACAGCGTTTTGTTTTTTTTTACCATTGATTTACATTTTACTGTAAATCACTTGCGGATCTGCAGCGTTTCTGCATGGTAAAAAACGCTGCGGATCCGCAGGAAATCCGCAACGTGTGCACATAGCCTTACAGCTTCACTAATGGAACATTGCAAAATTTAGGGATCTCAGAACATGGACAGGGCCGGACTTAGCCCAAAAGGCGCCCTGTGCGAGACTGCAGGACGGCGCCCCCCCCCCTCCAAACTTTGAAAGAAAACAATAACTCTTTAATATTCACAACAACACGTTTACTTAGAAAACTTGTGTTTCCCTGCAAAACACTTGAAGAAACACTAATATTGCAATAACGGGAATTATAAAGTGCTTTAAAGCGGACCAAAAGGAAAAAATGACGCTTGGTCCAAAGCCATATGGGCTGACAGCCAATCAGAGTGCAGAGCGGCGGCCTGCAAGGCCAAACACCGCCACACCATGACCAGATGACATATTACCACCACAGTGATCGAATAATATCAAATACAAGGAACGAATACCACAACATCATGACCAGACCACATATTACCACCACATAGTGACTGAATACTACAATACTGATCAATAATAAAAAAAACCACAATACTATCACCATAAGTGCCATTATACACAGGAGATCTGTACTTAGTATGCAGCGTCTGTGTATAGGTAATACAGTGATCACCGGTGACATACACAGGACCTCAGTATATAGTATACAGTGTATAGTGTCAGTGTATAGGTAACACACTGACTCACCAGTGACATCTCTAGGTGAAGTCCTTCATCTTTCATCCCGCACAGACCGCCATCACTTCATCCAGCCAGGACTCGTCTCTGCAGGAAATAACACAGTTATCTCGAGTTCCACTTGCAGAACACATTACTTAATTTTCCCAACTTCTACATTACACCACATGAAGAAGGCGACATAGTGTCACTCTACACAGTAATAGGACCGCCCCTCCATTTAAAACAGTATACTCAAAAAATAAAATAAATACATCACTGCAGTAATAATATCCCTTAATTAGCCCCTATGGTAATAATATTCGCCATCCTGGCCCCCGTGTGTCTCATTCCTGGCGTCAGCCATATATTCTCCCATCCTGCCCTAATGAGTATCTATCCTGCCCCATATGATCTTCCCATCCTGCCCCATCTGTCTCCATCGTATCCATCCTGCCCCATCTGTCTCCAATCCTGCCTCCAGTGTCTCCAGTCATGACGCCATGTCTGTCATCCTGCCCCGTGTCTCCATTCTGCCCCTGTGTCAAGCATTCTGCCCGTGTCCAGCATTCTGCACCAGTGTCCAGCATTCTGCACCAGTGTCCAGCATTCTGCCCCAGTGTCCAGCGTTCTGCATCAGTGTCCAGCGTTCTGCCCCAATGTCCAGCGTTCTGCCCCCGTGTCCAGCTTTCTGCCCCAGTGTCCAGCTTTCTGCCCCAGTGTCCAGCTTTCTGCCCCAGTGTCCAGCTTTCTGCCCCCGTGTCCAGCGTTCTGCCCCCGTGTCCAGCGTTCTGCCCCAATGTCCAGCGTTCTGCCCCAGTGTCCAGCGTTCTGCCCCAGTGTCCAGCGTTCTGCCCCAGTGTCCAGCGCTCTGCCCCCCCTGTGTCCAGCTTTCTGCCCCGTCTCCAGCTTTCTGCCCCAGTGTCCAGCTTTCTGCCCCAGTGTCCAGCTTTCTGCCCCAGTGTCCAGCTTTCTGCCCCAGTGTCCAGCGTTCTGCCTCCCTGTGTCCAGCTTTCTGCCCTGCCCCCCCCCCTCCCGATCGCCGCTCTCAATAATAATTAAAAAAAAAAACCAAGTTCTTCTTACCTGACCGCGATCCTGCTCTATCTGCTTATCGGTGGGGGCGGCCATCTTCCTGAGGCCGCGCGTGCGCAGGTGGAGTGCTCTGCTGCCCAGGGCTTCAGGAAAATGGCCGCGGGATGCCGCGCATGCGCAGATGGAGATCGCGGCGGCCATTTTTCTGAAGCCGAGAAGCGAACAGCCAGGTAAATTCTGCGCCGCCGGCGACCTGCCCCCCCGCATTGTGCCGCCCCCCGCATTGTGCCGCCCCCTTCCTACGCCACTGCCAGGGGGGGCCCGATGACCGGGGGCGTGGTAACCGGAACGCTGGCAGATGGAAATTTTAGAAAACGGCTGCCCCGTACCGGGTCGTACCGGCTGAATCCCACCCCTGATTGTGATGTAATGTGACATTAATCTGCTGAGCTCAATAAATGCGCCCCTTGTATGCTAACGAGCCTTGGCGCCCTGTGCGGCCGCACAGGTCGCACAGGGCAAAGGCCGGCCCTGAACATGGAGACACGATTTTGATTGTGACACATGATGATTTTTTTCATTGAGTATTTGTTGTATAAACTACATCTTGTGTAAAAGTTTGTGTAAGTTATAGGTATAATAAGTTACAATTTATAATAAATTATATGTAGCACAGAGTGACTCCACTGACAAATACAATTCATCCAGTAAAAACAATTCCTTTAAACAGCTGCCTTGCCCAAATAACTAAAAAAAATATGGCTCCTGGTACGTAAAAATAAAAAAAGCAAAAAAAAAATGGCTGTGACGCAAAGGAGTTAAGTAATGGACTATGCAACAGTAAATATAAAGAGGGGCCCTTACTGGGGCCACCCCTGATTGAAATGTAACTTTTTAATCTTGCGTCCAAATAGTAATATGAATTCTTCATAATCTATAAGCAAGTTTTCCACTTCCACTTTAATGAGAATAAAATAGATATTTCATCAGATCTTTGAGTATATACTGACAGTAAGTTATATTTGCTCTGAATTTCTTTACATGAATATATTGATGTGAAAGACGTCCCTGAGCGTCTGAATGGACTAGTGTCAAAGAGAGTTTCAATATATTTTTTCTCTGAAATAACACTGCTAGAATTCCACGATTTAATGACTTCAATCAAGCAGTCTTTGAAGTGTTCGTCAATTTTCCTTCTAAAGAAGTGAGCAGTTTGACATAGTTTTGTTCCAAACTCCGTATCCCATCATGCAGACATGAGAACATTTTCCTGGACCCAGCTATCGTTGTCTTTTTGGACCAACTTCAGAAAAAATAAATGAAAAATACAGTCCTGGCAGTTGGCTCGCTATCTCAGGAAGTCATATTTTTCAGCACAGATCGATTTTGCTTTGTGTAGAACTAGGGTCATTGTGAACTAATGCAAAGTAAATTAGGTTATTATTAATATTTTTCTCTTTCAAATCCTGCCGCTACTGGTGCCTGCTCAGGTCACAATGTGCCATTCCACTTGCATTTTACCAGCATTACATATTTACAAAGGTTTGTGATTTACAAATGTATATAGCACAGTAAAAAGTAGAAGGATATTTTACTTAAAGGGGTTATGCGGGACTTTTATTTTTTTCTTATGGGCCTAAGAACTAACAGGCAGTTGCTAACTACCTGCGTATTCTGCATATAACAGTCACAGACTACTCCTGCGGCTTTCAGTGACGTCAAGTCAACAGAGCAGTAGCTTCTCTTCCGGCCTGCTCAGTTGAAAGGACGTGACTGTAAATTCCGTTCTGATTGACAGCCGGCTCCCACTGCCTAACTGCAGGTAGTTTCTAACTCCATGCCTGTTTTGCCAGGCGTCAATCTCTGCTGGCACAGAACTGTCACAGACCGCTCCTGCTGGTGATTCTGTGGCTTTCGGTGATGTCACGTTAAAAGAGCATCTGCTTCTCTTCCGCTCTGCTGTTCACGAGGTATGACTGCTGATGTTGTGCTCACTTCATCATTTGCAGTACCCCTCCCCCTCACTTCATCATTTGCAGTCTCTCTCCCCACTAACTTCATCATTTACAGTCCCCCTTCATCCTTCACTTCATCATTTGCAGTCCCGCTCACTTCATTATTTGCAGTCCCCCTTCCCCCTCACTTCATCATTGACAGTCCCCCTCCCCCCTCATTTTATCATTTGTCATCCTCCTCACTTCATCATTTGCATTCTTCTTCCCCCCTCATTTCATCATATACAGCCCCCTCCCCCTCTCTTCATCATTTGCAGTCCCCCTTCCACTCACTTCATGATATGCAGTCCCCCTCCCCCTCACAACATTTGTCTTCCCCCTCACTTCATCATTTGCAGTCACCCTCCCCCCTCAATTCATCATTTGCATTCTACCCTCCCCCACACTTCATCATTTGTAGCCCCCTTCCCCTCACTTCATCATTTGCAGTCCCCCTAACCTCATAATTTGTCATCCCCCTCACTACATCATTTGCAGTCCCACCTCCCCCCACTTCATCATTTGCAGTCCCCCTGACTTCTTTTGCCATTCCCCTCACTTCATCATTTATTATTCTCCCTCCCCTCTCACTTCATCATTTGCAGTCCCTTCCCCCTCATTTTATAATTTGTCATCCCCCTCACATCATCATTTGCCGTCCCCCTCCACTCACTTAATGATATACAGTTCCCCTCCCCATCACTTCATGATATGCAGTCCCCCTTCCCCTCACTTCATAATTTGTCATCCCCCTCACTTCATCATTTGCAGTCCTGCATCCCCCCCCACTTCATCATTTGCAGGTCCCCTCACTTAATTTGTCATTCCTCTCACTTCATCATTTGCAGTCTCACTCCCCTTCACTTCATCATTTGCAGTCCCCCCTCCCAAATGCTTCATCATTTGCAGCCCCATCCCCCTCACATCATCATTTGCAGTCCCTCTCCCCCTCACTTAATGATATACAGTCCCCCTCCCCCTCACATCATGATTTGCAGTCCCATTCCCACCTCATTTCATCATATGCAGTCCCCCTCACTTCATCTTCTGCAGTCCCCTTCCCACTCACTTCATGATATGCAGTCCCCCTCACTTCATCATTTGTCTTCCCCTCACTTCATCATTTGCTGTCCTTTCCCCCTCATTTCATCATATGCATCATATGCAGTCCCCATCCCCCTCACTTCATTTGCAGTCCCCCTCCCCCTCAATTCATAATTTGCATTTCACTCTTCCACACAATTCATCATTTGTAGCCCCCATCCCCTGACTTCATCATTTGCAGTCCCCCTCACTTCATCATTTGTCATTCCCCTCACTTCATTATTTGCAGTTCCCCTCCCCCTCACTTCATCATTTCCAGTCCCCCTCCCCCCTCACTTCATCATTTGCAGTCATCCTCCCCCCTCAATTCATTGTTTGCAGTCCCTCTCACTTCATCATTTGTTATCCCCCTCACTTCATCATTTGCAGTCCCCCCTCCCCCACACTGCATCATTTACAGTCCCTCTCCCCCTCCCTTTATCATTTGCAGTCCCCCTGCCCACACACTTCATCATTTGCAGTCACCCTCCCTCCTCACTTCATCATTTTCAGTCCCCTTCCCCCTCACTTCATCATTTACAGTCCCCCTCACCCTCACTTCATCATTTGCCATCCCCCTCACTTCATCATTTGCAGCCCCCCTGCCCATCACTTCATCATTTGCAGTCCCCCTCACTTCATCATTTGCCATCCCCCTCACTTCCTCATTTGCAGTCCCCCTCACTTCATCATTTGCAGTCCCCCCTCCCCCACACTGCATCATTTACAGTCCCTCTCCCCCTCCCTTTATCATTTGCAGTCCCCCTGCCCACACACTTCATCATTTGCAGTCACCCTCCCTCCTCACTTCATCATTTTCAGTCCCCTTCCCCCTCACTTCATCATTTACAGTCCCCCTCACCCTCACTTCATCATTTGCCATCCCCCTCACTTCATCATTTGCAGCCCCCCTGCCCATCACTTCATCATTTGCAGTCCCCCTCACTTCATCATTTGCAGTCCCCCTCCCCCTCACTTCATCATTTGCAGTCGCCCCTTCCTCACACTTAGACGTCTTTGGAGCTCCGAGAAAGCTCCCAGGTTCCGACGAGTGCGCCGCAGCGCACAGCACTTTAGTGCACAATGGGGCCTGGTGAGTAGAATCAAAAGAGGGTGACCCCGGGACCCCTCTGTACTGCTGCTCACCGGGCCCCATACAGCAGTAAGGCAGTAATGCCCTGATGGCGGCCCTACATCCAAACCTTTAGGTTTTAGCAAGACCATCCAATAACTGTGTCCATTGTGACTATATTTTATAAATTATCCTATCATATTGCTCAAATATTAGTTTGTATTTCAGATGGATTCAGCAGGCACACATGAGAACGGATTTGTCTCAGGTCATCCGGTGAGATTGTAGACTTTGAGAACATTTCCCAGCCATCCGGCTAATGCTTTGTGTGTGGTAGAAGTTGTGTGTGTTCTTGAACTATTTCTATGACGTGTCAAAAGAATTAATGCTGCTATTCAGGCATTTCGCCGCTATCCTGCATGTGTAATGATATAATATTTCATGAAGGTGGTCTACATGTTATTACTCCATCTGTAGTTTAGTTCCAGGAGTGATGGAAATATTGGCTGTGAAGTGGAAAGAATGATATGTTTACAAGAGAAAGAATCAGCTGAAACCACATTTATCTGTACTGGAAATATTTTAAACAGCCACAATTTAAACAATATTCCTATATGGCTAACCCCTTTCACAGTTCCAAAACCCATTCAAACTATTGCCGTATCCTGTTATTTAAAGGGATAAAATATAGAGCCCATATGTTATGTTTAACAGTTCGACAATTAATAACACTTTAACTACCAGCACAAAATGAGAGGCAAAATAATATACAAGCTAATAAAAATGCAGAATGTTGCTAATAAAATTATCTGGATGTCTCTCATTCAAAATAAAATCTATTAGCCAGGGTGGAGGAAAGCTAAAAAAAAAGTTCCTCTATCTCTGCAGCACAGTAATATACAGGGATGGTCCATTGATTTCAGTCTGCATTACATAATGCCATATTTTCCGTGTGGTGGACTCCAAATGAACTGACCATCTGCTGCTGGGTTCTGCTATAGACTATGGGGCTGGTTCATCAAAGCTTTGATGTCATGAGTGAAAAATCAAAAAAATTTTCTCAATGCAGAGTTGCACAAAAAAAATCTGCAACTTTTGTAATTTTCACTTCATTTTGGATCATCTCCACCAAAATGGGTGGAGCTGGGACAGAGTTGGGGTGGGACGGAGCATAATATCTGTTTTTTATTGTTACAAGGCTAGTATTGAACCAATAGAAGGTGCCAAGGGAAGTTTGTAGAAAGTGGTACATTTGAAATGCCCCCTCTCACTTTTTCTGGATGTCAATTTCGTCCGAAGGAAGCAAGAATGAAACCAATCATTAGCATCCACTGATTGACGGCAGGGCTCATGTGATGTAACATCACGCGAGTCTCCGGAGATCTAGTGCCGATGTTGCTGGAATGGAACCAGTACCCGAGGCGAGAACAAGCTGTTATTATTTTATAGTAATTCGGAAGGAGTGGTTTTAGTAGTTGACAATGACTTTAAGGAAAGAGACAAAATGAGATGTGCTTTTATTTTTATATGGCAGGTCCAAATATCTAGCTGGCGGACTGGACAATCCCTTTAATAAATACTTGCATGCTTTAAAGCTAGTCTAATAAATATTTTTTGTTCCAATGGAACTTTCATACTCTTAGACCATAACTCATATAATCAAGGGACCTAAACCAATTCTGTGAATGTCACACCCTGGTCATAACTGAGCCCATACCACAATGTTGCATAGTGTACATTCTAATCCTAAAAGAAATGCAAAACCAGCCAGTTTTCTAGATCCAGATGGAAACAGTATACCGTAGAAACTAACAGAATCGCTTTGTTGATAAACATCAACGGTAAACGTTTTTAGAAGTTAAAACACAACTTTCTCATTAGAATACAGAGATTTGAGAGATATCATTTCCAAGGAATGCAAAGCTAACTCTTCACATTCTGCTCTTTCCTTTAAAGCATTCCAGCAATATGACTTCAGTTTCCAGTAAGGTACTGGTGAATAAGTCAGAGGGAATGGAAATCTTGCAATAAAAGGTGAAAATCTTTGACACACAATCACATCTTCGCCCTGAGCAAGACAGGAACAGAAGCGGCAAATTGACGCATTCTAGCAATATGTACATAAAACTACATAGCGATACGGCTCTTCACTAGCAGAAAAGTGCACATGCTTATTGAGTTTTCAAGAACAGTTTATGTTAGCATACTTTGTTACTCAGATACACTTTCAAATGATGGAATTTAAGTGGAATGGAATCTTGAAGGGAAACATAGAAATATGGAAAAGTCAAAATTCCTGTCGTGTTTTTTATTTTTCAGTGATTAGATTTGTATATAGAACTAATGTGCTAGTAGACATCAGACGTCAGTTGATGAAAAACACATTATTTCTTTCCGAGTAAACCTTAAGTACAAATGATTGTTTGACTGATCACAAATACCATCAGACAGGTTTGATTTATTCATTTGGTAGTGGGATGAAACAAATGATGAAACGATCATTCTTTAAAAAAAAATTAACTCAAAGTCCGGAGTAATTCAACATTTATATACAGTTTGAATGACTGTAGTGTTCAATATGGGCTAAAGTATGTATGTTAGCGTCAGTGTACAAAATATTTACTATTTAATTATTTGTCCCATTGTTCTTGAAACATCAACCTACTTTTATGTAATTACAACCTACACAAATAATTATTTTATTGTTAAAGTAATTTCTAAAATTAAATAATTATTTCTATTTTTGTATGAATTCTTACTTTTCAGCATTTTTCCTAGATCTTTTACACAAAACTTTTGTCTGGTTGCATCCTAATTTCTGATAGCATTTTGAATCTTTCAAAAGAAAAGTATTACTGTTTTAACCCCTTAACCCCCAAGGGTGGTTTGCACGTTAATGAACAGGCCAATTTTTACAATTCTGACCACTGTCCCTTTATGAAGTTATAACTCTGGAACGCTTCCATGGATCCCAATGATTCTGAGATTGTTTTCTTGTGACATACTGTACTTCACGTTAGTGGTAAAATTTCTTTGATATTACCTGCTTTTATTTGTGAAAAAAATGAAAATTTTGCGAAAATGTCGAAAATTTTGCAATTTTCCAACTTTGAATTTTCATGCCCATAACTCACAGAGATATGTCACACAAAATACTTAATAAGTAACATTTTCCACATGTCTACTTTACACCAGCACAATTTTGGAACCCACATTTGTTTTGTTAGGAAGTTGTACGAGTTAAAAGTTGACCAGCGATTTCTCATTTTTACAGCACCATTTTTTCTTTAGAGACCACATCACATTTGAAGTCACTTTGAGGGGTCTATATGATACAAAATACCCAAAAAGTGACACCATTCTAAAAACTGCACCCCTCAACGTGCTCAAAACCACATTCAAGAAGATTATTAACCCTTCAGGTTTTTCACAGGAATTTTTGGAATGTTTAAAAAAATGAACATTTTTAACTTTTATCACAAAAAATGTACTTCAGATCCAATTTTTTTTATTTTACCAAGGGTAAGAGGAGAAATTGGACCCCATAACTTGTTGTCCAATTTGTCCTGAGTATGCTGATTCCCATATGTGGGGGGGGACCACTATTTGGGCACATGGCAGAGCTCGGAAGGGAAGGAGCGCCGTTTGACTTTTTCAAATTAAAATTGGCTGGAATTGAGATTGGACGCCATGTCGCGTTTGGCGAGCCCCTGATGTGCCTAAACAGTAGATACCCCCAACAAGTGACCCCATTTTGGAAACTAGACCCCCTAAGGAACTTATCTAGATGTGTGGTGGTTCACAGAAGTTTATAACGTAGAGCCGTAGAAATAAAAAATCATATATTTTTCACGAAAATGATCTCTTCGCCAAAAATTTTTTATTTTCACAAGGGTAACAGGAAAAATTGGACCCCAAAAGTCGTTGTCCAATTTGTCTCAAATATGCCGATACCCTAAATGTGGAGGTAAATCACTGTTTGGGCGCACAGCAGAGCTCGAAAGGGAAGGAGAACCGTTTGAATTTTTCAACGCAGAATTGGCTGGAATTGAGATCGGACGCCTTGTCGCGTTTGGAGAGCCCCTGATGTGCCTAAACAGTGGAAACCCCCTAATTCTTACTCTAACCCTAACCCCAACACACACGTAAACCTAATACCAGCCCTAACAATAACCCTAACCACAAACCTAACTCTAACACACCCCTAACCCTAATCTCAACCCTAACCCTAATCCAAAGCCTAACCCTAACTTTAGCCCCAACCCTAACCCTAACTTTAACCCCAACCCTAACCCTAACTTTAGCCCCAACCCTAACCCTAACTTTAGCCCCAACCCTAACCCTAACTTTATCCCCAACCCTCACCCTAACTTTATCCCAAACCCTAACAGAACTTTAACCACACCCCTAACCTGTTATGATCCCAATGGCAAGGATCTCAGAGATTACAGCAAAAGTCTGCAAACATAAATACCAGCTCATAGGGACGTGGTAACTAGGCTGACCATATACCTGATCCTAGCACAAACACTAACAGTAGCCGGGGAACGTGCCTACGTTGATCCTAGACGTCTCGCGCCAGCCGGAGAACTAACTAACCCTATCAGGGAAAATAAGACCTCTCTTGCCTCCAGAGAAAAGACCCCAAAGTAATACATGAGAATCCCAATCATCCGAGAAAACCAGAATATCATCCAGATAAACAATCATAAATTTATCCAGATACTTCCGGAAGATATCATGCATAAAGGACTGAAACACTGAAGGAGCATTAGAGAGCCCAAAGGGCATCACCAAGTATTCAAAATGACCTTCGGGCGTATTGAATGCAGTTTTCCATTCATCTCCCTGCCTAATACGCACAAGGTTGTACGCACCACGAAGATCTATCTTGGTGAACCACTTGGCACCCTTAATCCGAGCAAACAAGTCTGACAATAGTGGCAAAGGATACTGAAACTTAACAGTGATTTTATTCAGAAGCCGATAGTCTATACAAGGTCTCAAAGACCC
Organism: Ranitomeya variabilis; assembly: GCF_051348905.1. Taxonomy (NCBI): domain Eukaryota; kingdom Metazoa; phylum Chordata; class Amphibia; order Anura; family Dendrobatidae; genus Ranitomeya; species Ranitomeya variabilis. The sequence continues at coordinate 100,198,397 of NC_135237.1, forward strand.
GTCCTTCTTGGCCACAAAAAAGAATCCCGCACCAAGAGGGGAAGAGGATGGATGAATATGCCCCTTCTCCAAAGACTCCTTGACATAAGAACGCATCGCGGCATGCTCGGGTACAGACAAATTAAATAATCGTCCCTTAGGAAATTTACTGCCAGGAATCAAATCTATAGCGCAGTCACAGTCCCTATGAGGAGGAAGATCACTGGACCTGGACTCACTGAATAGATCCTGATAGTCACCCAAATACTCAGGAACCTCTGAAGGAGTAGAAGTAGCAATAGACACCGGCGGAGAATCGCAATGAATTCCCTGACAACCCCAACTCGACACAGACATAGCCTTCCAATCCAAAACAGGATTATGGGTCTGTAACCATGGCAGACCTAACACGACCAAATCATTCATTTTATGCAGAACAAGAAAACGAATCACCTCCCGATGTTCAGGAGTCATGCACATAGTCACTTGTGTCCAAAACTGCGGTTTATTTTCCGCCAGTGGCGTAGCATCAATTCCTCTGAGAGGAATAGGAATTTTTAAAGGCTCCAGGACAAAACCGCAGCGCTTGGCAAACGACAAGTCCATAAGACTCAGGGCAGCACCTGAATCCACAAACGCCATAACAGGGTAGGAAGACAATGAACAAATTAAAGTCACAGACAAAATAAATTTAGGCTGCAAATTACCAATGGAGACAGGACTGACAACCTTGGTTAGGCGTTTAGAGCATGCTGATATAACATGTGTAGAATCACCACAGTAAAAACACAGCCCATTCTGTCGTCTATGATTTTGTCGTTCGGTTCTAGTCAGGATTCTATCACATTGCATTGCTGGATCGGGGTTTCTATCACATTGCATTGAAACAGGTGTCTGTTCAGACAACACCGCCAGAGGATTAGCGGATTTGCGCTCCCACAAACGCCGATCAATCTGAATAGCCAGCGCCATAGAATCATTCAGACTTGTAGGAATTGTGAAACCCACCATCACATTCTTAATGGCTTCAGAAAGGCCATTTCTGAAATTTGCGGCCAGAGCACATTCATTCCATTGAGTAAGCACGGACCATTTCCGAAATTTTTGGCAATACACTTCGGCTTCATCCTGGCCCTGAGAGATAGCCAGTAGAGCTTTTTCTGCCTGAATTTCAAAATTAGGCTCCTCATAAAGCAATCCGAGCGCCAGAAAAAACGCATCAATATCCGCCAATGCCGGATCTCCTGGCGCTAACGAGAAAGCCCAATCCTGAGGGTCGCCACGCAAAAAGGAGATAACAATTTTAACTTGCTGAGCTGAATCTCCAGACGAACGAGGTTTCAAAGATAGAAACAATTTACAATTATTCCTAAAATTCCTAAATTTAAATCGATCTCCAGAGAACAGCTCAGGAATAGGTATCTTAGGCTCAGGCATAGGACTGCTAACAACAAAATCCTGAATGCTCTTCACTCGTGCAGCAAGCTGATCCACACTAGTAATCAAGGTCTGAACATTCATGTCTGCAGCAAAGCTTACAGCCACTCTGAGAAAAAGGGGAAGGAAGAAAGAGGAGAAAAAAAAACAAAAAAACTCAGAACTCCTTTTCTTTTGATCCCACTTCTGCAATGCATTAACTATTCAAGGCCTGGCATACTGTTATGATCCCAATGGCAAGGATCTCAGAGATTACAGCAAAAGTCTGCAAACATAAATACCAGCTCATAGGGACGTGGTAACTAAGCTGACCATATACCTGATCCTAGCACAAACACTAACAGTAGCCGGGGAACGTGCCTACGTTGATCCTAGACGTCTCGCGCCAGCCGGAGAACTAACTAACCCGATCAGGGAAAATAAGACCTCTCTTGCCTCCAGAGAAAAGACCCCAAAGTAATACAAGCCCCCAACAAATAATAACGGTGAGGTAAGAAGAAAAGACAAACGTAAGAATGAACTAGATTTTAGCAAAGAGAGGCCCACTGACTAATAGCAGAAAATAGTAAGATGACTTATATGGTCAGCAAAAAACCCTGCAAAATATCCATGCTGAATATCCAAGAACCCCCAAACCGACTAACGGTGAGGGGGAAGAATATCAGCCCCCTAGAGCTTCCAGCAATATCAGGAATCACATTTTGTACAAGCTGGACAAAAATATGAACAAAGCAAAATAACAAAAAATAAGGAAGCAGGACTTAGCTTATCTTGCAAAGAACCAGGACCTGAAGACAGGAGCAAACAGAAATGAACTGATTACAACGATGCCAGGCACTGGACTGAGAATCCAGGAAGTTTAAATAGCAACACCCCAGGCCTAACGAAGCAGGTGAGTACCAACCTGGTAAAAGACAATCCAAGTGCCAAAACACTAGTGACCACAAGAGGGAGCCAAGAAGTATAGTTCACAACACTAACCCTAACTTTAATCCTAACCCTAACCCTAATGAGAAAATGGACATAAATACATTTTTTTAATTTTATCATTTTCCCTAACTAAGGGGGTGATAAAGGTGGGGTTTAATTTACTATTTATAGCGAGTGTTTATGTTTGGCAGCTGTCACACGGTAAAAGATGCTTTTTATTGCAAAAAATAGTTTTCGCATCACCACATTTAGAGAGCTATAATTTTTCCACATTTTGGCCCACATAGTCATGTGAGGTCTTGCGTTTTGCGGGACGAGTTGGCGTTTTTATTGGTACCATTTTCGTGCACATGACAACTTTTTTTTCACTTTTTATTACTATTTTTGTGAGGCAGAATGAACAAAAACCAGCAATTCATGAATTTCTTTTGGGGTAGCGTTTATACCATTTCGCGTGTGGTAAAATTGATAAAGCAGTTTTATTCTTCGGGACAGTACGATTACAGTGCTATCTCATTCATATCATTTTTTATGTTTTGGCCCTTTTACACAATAAAAACTATTTTATATAAAAAATAATTATTTTTGCATCGCTTTACTCTAAAGGCTATACCTTTTTATTTTTTCGCTGATGACATTGTATGGCAGCTGAATTTTGTACGGGACAAGATGGCGTTTTCAGCGGTACCATGTTTATTTATAGCCATCTTTTTGATCGCGTGTTATTCCACTTTTTGTTTGGCAATATGATGATAAAGCATTGTTTTTTGCCTCGTTTTTATTTTTTATTTTTTTTTTATTTTTTACGGTGTTCACTGAAGAGGATAAATAGTGGGGCAGTTTTATAGGTCGGGTCGTTATGGACGGGGTGATACTAAATATGTGTACTTTTATTGTTTTTTTTATTTACATAAAGAAATGTATTTATTGGGACAATATTTATTTTTCTTTATTTAGGATTTTTTTTTAAACAATTTGACACAGTATAATATATATTTTTTTAAACTTTTTTACATTGTCCCAGGTTGGGACATCACTGTATAAAGTCAGATCGCTGATCTAACACTTTTCACAGCACTGTGTCAGATCAGCGATCTGAAAGGCAGTGAAGGAGGCTTCTTGGGTCCCGTTCTCAGCAGGCACTGACAAGCCACCTCCCTGCAGGACCCAGAAGGACCCCGTGGCCATCTTGGATCCGGGGGTCTGCAGGCAGGGAGAACCTCAGAACAACGCAATCACATCGCGTTGTTCTGAGGGTCTGAGGGAAGCATGCAGGGAGCCCCCTCCCTGCGCAATGCTTCTCTATGCCACCGGAATGCTGCAGTCTTGTTTGATCGCAGTATTCTGGGGGTTAAACTGCCGGGAGCGGTCTGGTACCAGATGTCAGCTGTGAGAATCAGCAGACACTCGGCCCTGATCGGCCACACACCACCCGTGTGCACGGCCGATCGGCTTCGACGTACTATCCTGTCCATGGTCAGACGGGCCCAGCCCACATGGACAGGATAGTACATCAGATGTCAGAAAAGGGTTAATGTGCAATAAATAAACTGCTTTTTTTAAAATAATGATAGTGGTTCTATTATACTAGAATAGGAGTTAGGATACAAGAGAAAAGAAAACTAAATCAAATCAATATTTGGTGCGATCACCCTTTGCCTTCAAAACAGCATCAATTCTTCTAGGTACCCATGCAAAGATTAGAGATTTTTTTAGGATTAGGGTCAGGTGTATGAGTAACTAGTGTTGAGCGATACTTTCCGATATCGGAAAGTATCGGTATCGGAAAGTATCGGCCGATACCGTCAAAATATCGGATCTAATCCGATACCGATACCCGATCCCAATGCAAGTCAATGGGACGAAAATATCGGAATTAAAATAAACCCTTTATAAACTTGTAGGTTCATTCTACATGAAGGAAAACAACTAAGAATAATGTAGGATGTATTGGGGGACGTGGCGGAGACATTAAAGGCACAGAGGTTTAGCCCAATGTAATAGAATAGCAGGATTTTGTTTTTTTTTATGACGTTCAGCGTTAGAAAGATTTTGACTATGTTAATTTTTTTTTTATTTTGTCAGATATTGATGTTTCACTACTTCCACGCCCTTCACCTTCTTTTTTACTTCTCCCACACTTTCTTCTTCATTATCCTCATCATCAGCTTCTTTGACATCAACTTCTTCACCTTATTCATCTTCTTCTTCATCTTCTACCTATTATTTTTTTTGTTACATACATTGTTCATATTCTTTTTATTTTACTATTATCTTCTTCATATTCAACTTCTTCATCATATTCTTATTTGTGACAGGCATTCCCGTAGTTGTTATCTATAAAAGTTTGAAGATTACACCTTCCGTTCTGCCTGTCACAAAACAGTTACATTTGTCCGCGTTCAGTTTGGCCTGCAGCATCAGGCTTTATCCAGGGGCACCACGAGGAGGAACGGACTCACCCCCATACACTGCTTAGTCTTCTTCTGCTTATAATTTAGATAATATTTTTTGCTCTGATATTTAGTGTTATGCTTAATGTTCTTCTGCTCTTTGTTCTACAGCCTCTTGTTCTTCTGCTTCTCGGTCTTCCAGGTCGTCGTCGTCTCCAGGGTCGTCGTCTCCGGGGTCGTCGTCATCGGGGTGGTCTTCAGGGTCGTCGTCTCCGGGGTCGTCGTCATCGGGGTGGTCTTCGGGGTCATCGTCTCCAGGGTCGTCGTCATCACGGTGGTTGTCGTCTCTGGTGTCGTCGTCATCTTAGGGGTGGTCTTCCGGGTCATCGTGTTTAGTCTCTTGAACTTGGAAATGTAGCAGAAGGTACAAGAAGGCTGAGAAAATGCCGAGAACCAGCTGATGGAACTGGAACTCGGATGGCTACCCGAAGGTCCAAGAGCCAATGGAACTACCGAGGACCAGCTGACGTTACTGGAACCCGGTTACTAAGCAGGAGGTACCCATGCTTGAAAGCACTACCAAGGACCACCTGACGTTGGTGGAACTCGGATACCCAGAGGGAGGCACCTAAGCCAAAGGCTCTGCCCGGAACCAGCTGACGGTACTGGAACCAGGATGGGGAGCAGAAGGTACAAGAGCAAAAGACAGTGCCGAGAACCAGCTGATGGTGCTGGAACCCGGATGGGTAGCCGAAGGTCCAAGAGCCAATGGAACTACCGAGGACCAGCTGACGTTACTGGAACCTGGGTACTAAGCAGGAGGTACCCGTGCCTGAAAGCACTACCAAGGACCACCTGACGTTGGTGGAACTCGGATACCCAGAGGGAGGCACCTAAGCCAAAGGCTCTGCCCGGAACCAGCTGACGGTACTGGAACCAGGATGGGGAGCAGAAGGTACAAGAGCAAGTGTCTGCGTGGCTTTTGCAGGACACGATGCCGGCTGCACAGCAGGGGAACAGCTGGCGGTGCTGAACCCCACTGACACATTGGCTGGTGTTTTTCTCTGTGCAGCTAGCAGTACCGGGCCCCAACTGGCGGTGTTAGAGCCAGGGGTCAGCAGGAGGAGGAGATGGAGCAGAATGTAGGCCGAAGCCTGCACTGGCGGCAGCTTTGGGTCTGTTGTGCCTGCGTGGCTGTTGCAGGACACGTTGCCGGCTGCACAGCAGGGGAACAGCTGGCGGTGCTGAACCCCACTGACACATTGGCTGGTGTTTGGCTCTGTGCAGCTAGCAGTACCGGGCCCCAACTGGCGGTGTTGGAGCCCGGGCTCTGCAGGGGGAGCAGAGTGTAGGCCGAAGCCTACTTGAACCAATTTCAAAGGTAACCTTTAACCCCCCCTCAGGGGTTACAAAGTAGAAGAGCCACAGCTTATGCAGCAGTAGTGCTGCACAAGTCAAAGGTTGCTCTTTTAATTTTGCTCCTTGCACACGCTGAATGAAACACGTATAACATTTAGCCCTTTATACAGTCAAACTGTGTTGGAGGCGCGAGTTCCCTTTGTAATGAGACGCAGCACAGATGTCAAGAATCCCACCTTGGTGCTGGGTGCAGCCTCCTGAGCGTTGTTATTTGCTGTACAGGAGTCTGCGCTGTCGTGTTATCCCCTGGCCTAGCGCTGTTAGCGCTGCCCATCTTCTGACCTCATTTAATGTCGGCCGCTGCGGTTCGCGATGACCATGAATCCCAGCCCCGCGGTGTCTTAACATTGTTAAAACACTGCGGGGCTGTGATTCATGGCCTGGCGCAGCACATATGTTCGCCTCTCGCACTCGGGTCCTTACACCCGCTGCAGACTGTGCGGCGTCAGCTGATCCCTTATCGCATGCCACGGCCATGAAGCCGCACAGTCCGAAGAAGGCGGAAGGAGATGAGGGACAGGCGAAGAAATGCACCGTTCATGCCCATCAATCACACCCTCGCAGTCCCAATAAATAAGACACCGAGGGGCGTTGTGTGGGTCAGGGCGGCCGCAGAGGCGCAGGCAGCCAAACAATGATGCCAGAAGACGGGCAGCGCTACCAAGGGGGTTGCAGCGTGTCATTACAAAGGAAAGTCACACCTCCGGGACGGTTAAATGGTCACGCAGAGGACACATTTTAGACGTGTTTTCAGTTCCACATGTGCGAGGAGAATACGTTTATGAGCCACCTTGCACACATGCAGCATTACCGCTGTACATGGTGGCCTTAAAAACGTACAAACGCCTGGGGGAGGGGGGACAGGTTCCCTTCAATTTCAGTTCTTGTGTCTGCGTGGCTTTTGCAGGACACGATGCCGGCTGCACAGCAGGGGAACAGCTGGCGGTGCTGAACCCCACTGACACATTGGCTGGTGTTTTTCTCTGTGCAGCTAGCAGTACCGGGCCCCAACTGGCGGTGTTAGAGCCCGGGGTCAGCAGGAGGAGGAGATGGAGCAGAGTGTAGGCGGAAGCCTGCACTGGCGGCAGCTTTGGGTCTGTTGTGCCTGCGTGGCTGTTGCAGGACACGTTGCCGGCTGCACAGCAGGGGAACAGCTGGCGGTGCTGAACCCCACTGACACATTGGCTGGTGTTTGGCTCTGTGCAGCTAGCAGTACCGGGCCCCAACTGGCGGTGTTGGAGCCCGGGCTCTGCAGGGGGAGCAGAGTGTAGGCCGAAGCCTACTTGAACCAATTTCAAAGGTAACCTTTAACCCCCCCTCAGGGGTTACAAAGTAGAAGAGCCACAGCTTATGCAGCAGTAGTGCTGCACAAGTCAAAGGTTGCTCTTTTAATTTTGCTCCTTGCACACGCTGAATGAAACACGTCTAACATTTAGCCCTTTATACAGTCAAACTGTGTTGGAGGCGCGAGTTCCCTTTGTAATGAGACGCAGCACAGATGTCAAGAATCCCACCTTGGTGCTGGGTGCAGCCTCCTGAGCGTTGTTATTTGCTGTACAGGAGTCTGCGCTGTCGTGTTATCCCCTGGCCTAGCGCTGTTAGCGCTGCCCATCTTCTGACCTCATTTAATGTCGGCCGCTGCGGTTCGCGATGACCATGAATCCCAGCCCCGCGGTGTCTTAACATTGTTAAAACACTGCGGGGCTGTGATTCATGGCCTGGCGCAGCACATATGTTCGCCTCTCGCACTCGGGTCCTTACACCCGCTGCAGACTGTGCGGCGTCAGCTGATCCCTTATCGCATGCCACGGCCATGAAGCCGCACAGTCCGAAGAAGGCGGAAGGAGATGAGGGACAGGCGAAGAAATGCACCGTTCATGCCCATCAATCACACCCTCGCAGTCCCAATAAATAAGACACCGAGGGGCGTTGTGTGGGTCAGGGCGCCCGCAGAGGCGCAGGCAGCCAAACAATGATGCCAGAAGACGGGCAGCGCTACCAAGGGGGTTGCAGCGTGTCATTACAAAGGAAAGTCACACCTCCGGGACGGTTAAATGGTCACGCAGAGGACACATTTTAGACGTGTTTTCAGTTCCACATGTGCGAGGAGAATACGTTTATGAGCCACCTTGCACACATGCAGCATTACCGCTGTACAAGGTGGCCTTAAAAACGTACAAACGCCTGGGGGAGGGGGGACAGGTTCCCTTCAATTTCAGTTCTTGTGTCTGCGTGGCTTTTGCAGGACACGATGCCGGCTGCACAGCAGGGGAACAGCTGGCGGTGCTGAACCCCACTGACACATTGGCTGGTGTTTTTCTCTGTGCAGCTAGCAGTACCGGGCCCCAACTGGCGGTGTTAGAGCCCGGGGTCAGCAGGAGGAGGAGATGGAGCAGAGTGTAGGCCGAAGCCTGCACTGGCGGCAGCTTTGGGTCTGTTGTGCCTGCGTGGCTGTTGCAGGACACGTTGCCGGCTGCACAGCAGGGGAACAGCTGGCGGTGCTGAACCCCACTGACACATTGGCTGGTGTTTGGCTCTGTGTAGCTAGCAGTACCGGGCCCCAACTGGCGGTGTTAGAGCCAGGGGTCAGCAGGAGGAGGAGATGGAGCAGAGTGTAGGCCGAAGCCTGCACTGGCGGCAGCTTTGGGTCTGTTGTGCCTGCGTGGCTGTTGCAGGACACGTTGCCGGCTGCACAGCAGGGGAACAGCTGGCGGTGCTGAACCCCACTGACACATTGGCTGGTGTTTGGCTCTGTGCAGCTAGCAGTACCGGGCCCCAACTGGCGGTGTTGGAGCCCGGGCTCTGCAGGGGGAGCAGAGTGTAGGCCGAAGCCTACTTGAACCAATTTCAAAGGTAACCTTTAACCCCCCCTCAGGGGTTACAAAGTAGAAGAGCCACAGCTTATGCAGCAGTAGTGCTGCACAAGTCAAAGGTTGCTCTTTTAATTTTGCTCCTTGCACACGCTGAATGAAACACGTATAACATTTAGCCCTTTATACAGTCAAACTGTGTTGGAGGCGCGAGTTCCCTTTGTAATGAGACGCAGCACAGATGTCAAGAATCCCACCTTGGTGCTGGGTGCAGCCTCCTGAGCGTTGTTATTTGCTGTACAGGAGTCTGCGCTGTCGTGTTATCCCCTGGCCTAGCGCTGTTAGCGCTGCCCATCTTCTGACCTCATTTAATGTCGGCCGCTGCGGTTCGCGATGACCATGAATCCCAGCCCCGCGGTGTCTTAACATTGTTAAAACACTGCGGGGCTGTGATTCATGGCCTGGCGCAGCACATATGTTCGCCTCTCGCACTCGGGTCCTTACACCCGCTGCAGACTGTGCGGCGTCAGCTGATCCCTTATCGCATGCCACGGCCATGAAGCCGCACAGTCCGAAGAAGGCGGAAGGAGATGAGGGACAGGCGAAGAAATGCACCGTTCATGCCCATCAATCACACCCTCGCAGTCCCAATAAATAAGACACCGAGGGGCGTTGTGTGGGTCAGGGCGGCCGCAGAGGTGCAGGCAGCCAAACAATGATGCCAGAAGACGGGCAGCGCTACCAAGGGGGTTGCAGCGTGTCATTACAAAGGAAAGTCACACCTCCGGGACGGTTAAATGGTCACGCAGAGGACACATTTTAGACGTGTTTTCAGTTCCACATGTGCGAGGAGAATACGTTTATGAGCCACCTTGCACACATGCAGCATTACCGCTGTACAAGGTGGCCTTAAAAACGTACAAACGCCTGGGGGAGGGGGGACAGGTTCCCTTCAATTTCAGTTCTTGTGTCTGCGTGGCTTTTGCAGGACACGATGCCGGCTGCACAGCAGGGGAACAGCTGGCGGTGCTGAACCCCACTGACACATTGGCTGGTGTTTTTCTCTGTGCAGCTAGCAGTACCGGGCCCCAACTGGCGGTGTTAGAGCCCGGGGTCAGCAGGAGGAGGAGAGGGAGCAGAGTGTAGGCCGAAGCCTGCACTGGAGCAAGTTGAAAGGGAAACTTTAACCCCCCCCCAGGCGTTTGTAGCTGAAAGAGCCATCGTGTACAGCACTAATGCTGGAAAAGGTAAACTTAGCTCTTTTAATTATGGTCCTTGCACATGCTGAACCTAACACTTATAAAAAGTGTCCCCTCCTACCGTGATACCGTCCGGTAGGTGGAACTTTCCTTTGTGATGTGACGCAGCACAGCCGTCATTCTTACCCCCTTGGCGCCGTGCGCCGCCTCCTCAGCGTTGTTTGAATCAGTCCCGGAGCCTGCGCTGTTAGGTTAGCCCTTGGCCATGCACACATTTTGCGCTGCCCGTCTTCTGACATCATTTGGTGTCAGGCTGGCTGCGCCTGTGCGGCCGCGCTGGCCGAGATCCCGCTTCGTACTGTCTTCTGATTTAATCCCACTGGGGGCCTGAGATCCGTGGCCATGCGCAGTGCATATCCTCGCCTCTCACTCCCCTCCCTACGGCTTCTTCAGACTGTGCGGTGTCACGGCCGTGGCATGCTATTAGGGACCAGCTGACACCGCACAGTTTGAAGAAGCCGTAGGGAGATGAGTGAGAGGTGGAGGTTCAGATATGCACTGCGCATGTCCATGGATCTCAGGCCCCCTGTGGGATTAAATCAGAAGACAGTACGAGGCGGGCTCTCGGCCAGCGCGGCCGCACAGGCGCAGCCAGCCTGACACCAAATGATGTCAGAAGACGGGCAGCGCAAAATGTGTGCATGGCCAAGGGCTAACCTAACAGCGCAGGCTCCGGGACTGATTCAAACAACGCTGAGGAGGCGGCGCACGGCGCCAAGGGGGTAAGAATGACGGCTGTGCTGCGTCACATCACAAAGGAAAGTTCCACCTACCGGACGGTATCACGGTAGGAGGGGACACTTTTCATAAGTGTTAGGATCAGCATGTGCAAGGAGCACCACGAAAAGAGGCACTTTTTACCTTTGCATCATTACTGCTGCACAAGGTGGCTCCTTCAGTAACAAACGCCTGGGGGGGGGGGGGACAGGTTTCCTTAAATTTAACTTGTTGTGCCTGCGTGGCGGTCGCAGTACACGTTGCCGGCTGCACAGCAGGGGAACAGCTGGCGGTGCTGAACCCCACTAACACATTGGCGAGGTGTTTGGCTCTGTGCGGACAGCACTTCTGGACGGCAACTGGCGGTGTTGGAGCCCAGGGACAGGTGGAGGAGGAGGAGGTAGGAGGAGGTAGGAGGGATTGCCACACACACAGCAGGGGAACAGCTGACGTTACTGAACCCCAATAACAGAGGAGCGACTGTTGACTGTGCGTACAGCACTTCTGGACGGCAACTGGCGGTGTTGGAGCCCAGGGACAGGTGGAGGAGGAGGAGGTAGGAGGAGGTAGGAGGGATTGCCACACACACAGCAGGGGAACAGCTGACGTTACTGAACCCCAATAACAGAGGAGCGACTGTTGACTGTGCGTACAGCACTTCTGGACGGCAACTGGCGGTGTTGGAGCCCAGGGACAGGTGGAGGAGGAGGAAGTAGGAGGAGGTAGGAGGGATTGCCACACACACATCAGGGGAACAGCTGATGTTACTGAACCCCAATAACAGAGGAGGGACTGTTGACTGTGCGTACAGCACTTCTGGACGGCAACTGGCGGTGTTGGAGCCCAGGGACAGGTGGAGGAGGAGGAGGTAGGAGGAGGTAGGAGGGATTGCCACACACACAGCAGGGGAACAGCTGACGTTACTGAACCCCAATAACAGAGGAGGGACTGTTGACTGTGCGTACAGCACTTCTGGACGGCAACTGGCGGTGTTGGAGCCCAGGGACAGGTGGAGGAGGAGGAGGTAGGAGGAGGTAGGAGGGATTGCCACACACACAGCAGGGGAACAGCTGACGTTACTGAACCCCAATAACAGAGGAGGGACTGTTGACTGTGCGTACAGCACTTCTGGACGGCAACTGGCAGTGTTGGAGCCCAGGGACAGGTGGAGGAGGAGGAGGTAGGAGGAGGTAGGAGGGATTGCCACACACACAGCAGGGGAACAGCTGACATTACTGAACCCCAATAACAGAGGAGGGACTGTTGACTGTGCGTACAGCACTTCTGGATGGCAACTGGCGGTGTTGGAGCCCAGGGACAGGTGGAGGAGGAGGAGGTAGGAGGAGGTAGGAGGGATTGCCACACACACAGCAGGGGAACAGCTGACGTTACTGAACCCCAATAACAGAGGAGGGACTGTTGACTGTGCGTACAGCACTTCTGGACGGCAACTGGCGGTGTTGGAGCCCAGGGACAGGTGGAGGAGGAGGAGGTAGGAGGAGGTAGGAGGGATTGCCACACACACAGCAGGGGAACAGCTGACGTTACTGAACCCCAATAACAGAGGAGGGACTGTTGACTGTGCGTACAGCACTTCTGGACGGCAACTGGCGGTGTTGGAGCCCAGGGACAGGTGGAGGAGGAGGAGGTAGGAGGAGGTAGGAGGGATTGCCACACACACAGCAGGGGAACAGCTGACGTTACTGAACCCCAATAACAGAGGAGGGACTGTTGACTGTGCGTACAGCACTTCTGGACGGCAACTGGCGGTGTTGGAGCCCAGGGACAGGTGGAGGAGGAGGAGGTAGGAGGAGGTAGGAGGGATTGCCACACACACAGCAGGGGAACAGCTGACGTTACTGAACCCCAATAACAGAGGAGCGACTGTTGACTGTGCGTACAGCACTTCTGGACGGCAACTGGCGGTGTTGGAGCCCAGGGACAGGTGGAGGAGGAGGAGGTAGGAGGAGGTAGGAGGGATTGCCACACACACAGCAGGGGAATAGCTGACGTTACTGAACCCCAATAACAGAGGAGGGACTGTTGACTGTGCGTACAGCACTTCTGGACGGCAACTGGCGGTGTTGGAGCCCAGGGACAGGTGGAGGAGGAGGAGGTAGGAGGAGGTAGGAGGGATTGCCACACACACAGCAGGGGAACAGCTGACGTTACTGAACCCCAATAACAGAGGAGCGACTGTTGACTGTGCGTACAGCACTTCTGGACGGCAACTGGCGGTGTTGGAGCCCAGGGACAGGTGGAGGAGGAGGAGGTAGGAGGAGGTAGGAGGGATTGCCACACACACAGCAGGGGAACAGCTGACGTTACTGAACCCCAATAACAGAGGAGGGACTGTTGACTGTGCGTACAGCACTTCTGGACGGCAACTGGCGGTGTTGGAGCCCAGGGACAGGTGGAGGAGGAGGAGGTAGGAGGAGGTAGGAGGGATTGCCACACACACAGCAGGGGAACAGCTGACGTTACTGAACCCCAATAACAGAGGAGCGACTGTTGACTGTGCGTACAGCACTTCTGGACGGCAACTAGCGGTGTTGGAGCCCAGGGACAGGTGGAAAAGCAGAGGAACACAATGTAGGCCGAAGCCTGAGAAAGTCGAAAGGGAACCTTTAACCCCCCCCCCTAGGCGTTTGTAGCTGAAAGAGCCAGCTTGTGCAGCACAAAAGATGCAAAAGGAAAAGGTGGCTCTTTTCATCACGCTCCTTGCAAACACAGAACTAAACACTTATAAAATGTGTCCCCTGAAACCGTGAAACCGTCCCGGAGGTGGGACTTTCCTTCGTAATATGACGCAGCACAGCCGTCATTCCTACCCCCCCCGGCGCCGCGCCCCGGCTCCTCAGCGTTGTTTGATTCCGTCCCGGAGCCTGCGCTGTTATGTTATCCCTTGGCCAGGCACACTTAGCGCTGCCCATCTTCTGACATCATTTGGTGTCAGGCTGGCTGCGCCTGTGCGGCCGCGCTGGCCGAGAGCCCGCCTCGCAGTGTCTTCTGATTTAATCCCACTGGGGGCCTGGGATCCATGGCCATGCACAGTGCATATCCTCGCCTCTCACTCCCCTCCCTACGGCTTCTTAAGACTGTGCGGTGTCACGGCCGTGGCATGCTATTAGGGACCAGCTGACACCGAACAGTCTGAAGAAGCCATAGGGAGATGAGTGAGAGGTGGAGGTTCAGATATGCACTGCGCATGTCCATGGATCCCAGGCCCCCAGTGGGATTAAATCAGAAGACACTGCGAGGCGGGCCCTAATAGCATGCCACGGCCGTGACACCGCACAGTCTGAAGAAGCCGTAGGGAGGGGAGTGAGAGGCGAGGATATGCACTGCGCATGGCCACGGATCTCAGGCCCCCAGTGGGATTAAATCAGAAGACAGTACGAAGCGGGATCTCGGCCAGCGCGGCCGCACAGGCGCAGCCATCCTGACACCAAATGATGCCAGAAGACGGGCAGCGCTAAGTGTGCCTGGCCACGGGATAACATAACAGCGCAGGCTCCGGGACGGAATCAAACAACGCTGAGGAGCCGGGGCGCGGCGCCGGGGGGGTAGGAATGACGGCTGTGCTGCGTCATATTACGAAGGAAAGTCCCACCTCCGGGACGGTTTTACGGTATCAGTGGACACATTTTATAAGTGTTAAGTTCTGCGTGTGCAAGGAGCTAAAACAAAATAGCTACCTTTTCCTTGTGCAGCATTACTGCTGCACAAGGTGGCTCTTTCAGTAACAAACGCCTTGGGGGGGGGGGGGACAGATTCCCTTACATTTCAGTTGTTGTGTCAGCGTGGCGGTCGCATGACACATTGCCGGCTACACAGCTGGGGATCAGCTGACGTTACTGAAACCCAATAACACTGGGTCGTATGTTTTGACTGTGCAGACGGCACTTCTGAGCCTCAACTGGCGGTGTTGGAGCCCAGGAATTTAAGTTCAGGTGGTAGAAAGATGAACACAACAGGAGACCTGGATAACGTGTACAGTGACCTAATTATTTAATCAGGAGGAGGAGTGGCAAATTCCTGCGAGATCCAGGCCTTGTTCATTTTCAGGAAAGTAAGCCGGTCAACGTTATCGGAGGATAGTCGCATGCGACGGTCAGTTAGTACACCACCTGCAGCACTAAAGACACGTTCCGATAATACACTGGCCGCAGGGCAAGACAGCACCTCCAATGCATACTGGCTTAGCTCTGGCCATGTATCCAGCTTTGAGACCCAAAACTTGAAAGGGGAAGAGCCGTCTGGGAGTACAGCAAGAGGGCAAGACATGTAGTCTGTCACCATCTGACGGAACCGTTGCCTCCTGCTGACTGGAGCCGTCTGTGATGGTGTAGACTTTTGTGGGGGGCACAGAAAACTGTGCCACAGTTGGGCCATACTGGTCTTGCCTTGGGCAGAGGCACTGCTTCTGCTCCCTCTTTGTGCAGAGCCTCCACCACTGCCTGGACGCACTGAGCTGCTTTGGAATGCACTAGCAGCACTTCTCTCAGTTGGAATGGAGAAGATGATGGAATTGACCAGTGTGTCTTGGTACTTCCGCATTTTTCGCTCCCGGTTCAACGGTGTGATGAGGCTTTCTACGTTGTCCCGGTAGCGAGGATCGAGGAGGGTGAACACCCAATAATCAGACATGTTGAGAATGTGGGCGATGCGGCGGTCGTTTCTCAGGCACTGCAGCATGTAATCCACCATGTGCTGCAGACTGCCAACTGCCCAAGAAACGCTGTCCCCTGCTGGAGGCGTGATCTCTGCCCGCTCGTCATCACCCCACCCTCGCTGTACACACTGAGTACTGGACAATTGTGTAACTCCCTCCTCTGGACGGATGTCTTCCTCCTCCATTGACTCCTCCTCATCCTCCTCACAAACTGTCCCCTGCCTACGCGTTTGTGAGGAACCACGTGGCGCTGACTGTCCAGAAGATGATGGAAATGGTGAATCCTCATCCTCCACCTCTTCCACAACATCATCCCTTAGCGCTTGCAGTGATTTTTCAAGCAGGCAGATAAGGGGGACAGTCATGCTGACTAGTGCATCATCTGCACTCGCCATCCGCGTGGAATAATCAAAGGGACGCAAAACCTGGCAGACGTCATTCATAGTGGCCCACTCTGTGGTTGTGAAGTCTGTACGGCGCTGACTGCGACTTCTTTGCGCCTGAAGCAGCTGGTACTCCATTACAGCTTGCTGCTGCTCACACAACCGCTCCAACATATGTAACGTGGAATTCCACCTGGTAGGTAGGTCACATATGATGCGATGTTCCGGCAGGCGGTGTCGGCGCTGCAGAGCCGCAATGCGCGCTTTTGCCGTGCTGGAACGCCGCAAGTGAGCACACTCTAGGCGGACCTTGTGCAGCAGTGCATCAAGATCCGGATAGTCCCTCAAAAAGCTCTGCACGACCAAATTGAGCACATGTGCCAGACATGGGATGTGAGTGAGGTTGCCGAGGCCCAGAGCTGCCACCAGATTTCGGCCATTATCACACACTACCATGCCTGGCTGGAGATTCGCTGGCACAAACCACACATCACTCTCCTGCTTGATGGCATTCCAGAGCTCCTGCGCTGTGTGGCTACGATTCCCCAAAAAAATTAATTTCAAGACGGCCTGTTGACGTTTGGCCACGGCTGTGCTCATGTCGGTCGTAACAGGTACACGTTCATCACGGGTCCATGTGGAGGTGGACTGTGACGGCTCCTGCAGCGATGATTCTGAGGAACTGGTGTAAGAGGAGGAGTCAATGCGTACAGAATGGATTCCTGCAATCCTTGGAGTGGGCAGGACACGTCCTGCGCCACTCGCACGGTCTGTACCCGGCTCAACGACATTAACCCAATGGTCAGTGAGGGAAAGGTATCGCCCCTGTCCATGTTGACTGGTCCACGCATCGGTGGTGAGGTGGACCTTGCTACTGACGGCGTTCAGTAGCGCGTGTTTTATGTGTCCCTCCACATGCTTGTGCAGGGCAGGGACGGCTTGCCTGCTGAAGTAAAAGCGGCTGGGCACATTGTACTGTGGGACTGCCAATGACATCAAGTCACGGAAGCTGTCAGTCTCCACCAGCCTGAATGACAGCATTTCCAGTGAAAGAAGTTTGGCAATGCCTGCAGTCAGAGCCTGTGCTCGTGGGTGGTTTGACGAGAAAGGCCGCCTTTTCTCCCATGCCTGTACTACCGATGGCTGTAGACTGGGCTGGGAGTGTGTGGATGACTGGGAAAGTGGTGCTGCGGGTGGAATTACAGCGGGTCTCTGGACAACAGGGCCAGAGGTTCTTCCACGGCGATCCTGGGAGGAAGCCGAACCAGCTGCGTGTGAGCTAGAGGAAGAGGCAACACGAGCTGAAGAGGTGGTAGCTGCCGCTGTTGGTTGGCCCAGCTCTTCAGTGTGTTTTTCTAACTCCGCCGGGTGCCTGTTGCGCACATGTTTCCACATGTTGGAGGTATTGAGGTTGCTGACATTTTTCCCTCTTTTGACTTTTTGATGACACACCTTGCATCTGACATAGCAAATGTCATCTGCAACTGTGTCAAAAAAGGACCAGGCACTGCAAGTCTTGGGAGCGCCCTTTTTGGCTTTTGGAAGAGACGTGCTCCTAACGGGTGCCAAAGCGGAGGCTGCAGGATCCGCAGTCTTCCCCCTCCCTCTCCCTCTTTGGGCCGTACGGGGAATCTCTTCCTCAGAGCTGCTCCCACCACCTTCCTGTCCCTCACGCCAAGATGGGTCAAGGACCTCATCATCTACACTACCCTCTGCCCCCAACTGCTCCTCCTGGGTAGTCTCAGCAGCAGAGCACGCACCAGTAAGTGGCACCTGAGTGTCATCATCAGCTGATGCGGCCTGCGATGTGGTGACCGGAGCCACTGGCCCACCCGCCTCTTCAGAGGAAGAGAGAAAAAGCTGTTGGGCATCACTGCACCCTGCCTCTTCTTCCATTTATCCAATGCTGCTTGGCTGGCCCCCTGTTTCCAAGCCAAGAGATTCAGAGAACAGAAGTAGAGACGGCTCCTGTCCTGGGCTCTCTGTCTGCCTGGGCAATTTGGCAGGTGGTGAAGAGACAGATGGCTGCTCTCCAGTGCTCTGTGTCTGAGAGGATGTGGCACTAATTGAAGTTGATGCATTAGCTGCCATCCATCCGACAACGGCTTCAATTTGGTCTTCACGCAGCAGCGGTGTACGGCGCTCTGACACAAAGCTGCGCATGAACGACTGTTGCCTGGTGAATGTGGGTGCTGATGAGTCACCGGTGCCCGCAGCAGGCACAGAATCCCCACGTCCCCTCCCTGCTCCGCGCCCACGCCCACGCCCACGTGCCTTACTCACTGCCTTCTTCATCTTGGTTGACTGATAAAGATAAGCAGAAAAGTACTAACGGCTTTGTGTGCTTATTCCTGAGCAACTCCTCCTAACAGGTATAAGAAACACTAATTTTCTAAAGTGTGGACTAGACTTTGATATGAGCTAATGTGGCCTACACAAATGTAAAGTGGTGTAACTGGTGTGTTTGGTGAACTTTATTATTTATTTATTTTTTGGGGGCTGAACTGACAACGGATAGAGCTGCAGTCACACGGAGACCGTGCAGACAGACGTAAACGGCGCTGCAAGGCCCAAAAACCCTCCTCTACGTTATCCTATGTAGTGTTTTTCCACAAGTTAGCTGGAGACGGGTGGAAAGACACTAATAGGAATTTTTTGAAAAAATGTGCAGCAGCCTGCACTACTTAAAACAAAATGAAAATTGATTTGGCGGTATGACGCAGTGAACAACCCTGAGCTGGAGACAACCAGGCTATGGCTGCTCACAGACTACAGGGCGAGCTGCAGTCACACGGAGACCGTGCAGACAGCCGTAAACGGCGCTGCAAGGCCCAAAAACCCTCCTCTACGTTATCCTATGTAGTGTTTTTCCACAAATTAGCTGGAGACGGGTGGAAAGACACTAATAGGAATTTTTTGAAAAAATGTGCAGCAGCCTGCACTACTTAAAACAAAATGAAAATTGATTTGGCGGTATGACGCAGTGAACAACCCTGAGCTGGAGACAACCAGGCTATGGCTGCTCACAGACTACAGGGCGAGCTGCAGTCACACGGAGACCGTGCAGACAGCCGTAAACGGCGCTGCAAGGCCCAAAAACCCTCCTCTACGTTATCCTATGTAGTGTTTTTCCACAAATTAGCTGGAGACGGGTGGAAAGACACTAACAGGATTTTTTTGAATAAATTAGCAGCAGACTACACTACTTGAAAAAAAAAAAAAAAAAGAACAGTATGAGGCAATGAACCACCCTCCCTGAACTGAATACAACCAGCTATGGATGGCCTATGTGGCTGCACTCAGACTAGAGAGTGGGCTGCACTCACACACACACACACACAGACCTTGCAGATCGCTGTGAAAACAGCGCTACAAGGCAAAAGCTAGGTGAATAATAGGTGAACACAGCGGTTGCTAAATTAGCCTTTGGAAAGCACAAAGAAGCAAATCGCTATCTCTAAACTGTCCCTCAGTCAGCAAACAGCGTCCTGTCACTAACTGAATTCACAGCAGAGTGATCGCAAAATGGCGCCAGCGACTTTTAAACTGCATCATGACATCATTTCAGCAGCCAATCACAGCCTTGCCAGTAGTTTCATGCCCTCCATGCTAAACAGGATGTGCCCACACTTGGAATCATTCTCATTGGCTGAATTTCTGCATTTTGAATCTTGGAACTTCCGATTCCGGTATCCGATACGCAGCAAGTATCGGAATCCCGGTATCGGAATTCCGATACCGCAAGTATCGGCCGATACCCGATACTTGCGGTATCGGAATGCTCAACACTATGAGTAACCAAATGTACCAAACAGGTGATAATGATGATTTTCATATCCAGATTGAAACACAGTCATTAACTGAAACAGCTGTGTAGGAGACTTAAAAACTGGGTGAGGAACAACCAAACTATTTTTCAAAGAGGTGAGGTTGTGGAAGACTGTTTCATATCACAGGTCAGATACCATGGCAAGACTGAGCACTGCGTAAAGATACAATGCATTTATACTTCATCAATAAGATCTTTGTGGCAAAGATTACAAAGCAGTCTGCGGATTCTAGATGCATTGATCAAGGAAGCGGTTTCAAGATGTGTTGTTCAACACCAAGAAATGTACAATGTTAAAGATTTGTAGTGCAGTGCTCACTGTATGTGTTGGGGGACACTCGCTTGGCAATGAGTTTAAGGCACACAGGTAATTTTCTCGCTCAGACGGTCCATGCGGTTTATTTACACTCAGCATAAACCACTGTAGGCCATGTTACACATCACAGACCTACCACATAGTCCATAGCACTTCATAGTACATAGCTTTAAATTGCAGTCACTAAACACGCCAGACTTCTTTTTGTCCAGTTACCGTGGACGACCGCACTCTGTGCCAATGTCTCTCACAACTTCACTCCATGACACACGACATTATATTGCAGTCTCTAAACACGCTGGACCTCACTTCGTCCAGTTACCGTGGGTGACCTCACAGTTCATTCACTGACCCTTGTCAGTTCACACAGTGCCCCATACTCTGGGTTACCTTCCAGGAACTCCACTCTACACACTGACTCCTTGTCAGTCCTATGTTCCCAGGGAAGCTGCCTAACTGGATCACTGTCTCGGACGATGACTTGCTTTACAGGCCACCCGACAGTTCCAAACCCTCAGAAGGTCACTAGCTTCCCCCAATGCAGTTAGCCATCACAGATTCTGCAGGTACATGGTCTCACCCTGTGCTCTTCAGGAATCTGGTCCCTGCGCAGGACCTTCCAACACAGAGACCATCCAGGTACGTGGTCTCCCCATGTGCTCTTCAGGAATCCGGTCCACTCGCAGGACCTCCAACACACAGAGACATGTCCTCTTTCAGGACCTTACAACACAGATAATGTGTCCACACCACAGTCACATTATGTAGCTGAAACCACCCCCATAGGTGGGAAGTGTCTGGATAGCCAGTGCCACCCAGCTCTCCGGCTAACCCTGTAAGCCCCCCTTTATAAACAAAAAAATGGCTCGTGGAGCTACAGGATCAGAGCAACATTTCAGGCTTACAGCGCAGAGGACCTCCTCCTCTGCGACACATACCGGCCATTTACAATTCCGGTCACTGTCTCACAGATTGCAGACACGGTAGCAGGCCAATGACGTTTAGTGAAGCAGATCAAAGACACATCATGCTTAATTCCCTTCAAAGCTTGAAGATTTCCCATAGTGTCATCTACTTAATACTGATAGCAACCAGTGAAACCCAGCTACACCCATCTGCAGTTTAAAGAAGTTGAGTCAAAAACATTCTTCATGGAAGAATTTTTCTAAGGTCAAGCTACTCAATTGTGCATAAAACATTGTATCTGGGGTGCAGAAAATTGGCAGCAGATGCTCTTGAATGATGTGTCAAAATATTTATCGCAACAAATTGTCTTTGTTAAGGTTTTAGAGAGGTGCTATAATTAGTGTCTGCAGGCAACACTGCAGCATGTTGGTGGTTTCTTGCAAGTTTGGTGCTGCATTTCAGCAAATGGAGTTTGAGATTTGATCAGGATTAACGATTTCCTAAATACTGAGACATACAGGTCTATACCTATATATAATGTAATACTATCAGAGTCGTCCATTTGGCTCCAATTTTTTTCTGTAGCTAGATACATCTTTAGACTAAAGAAGAACAAGAAGTCATGAAAGTAATGATATGGATCCCACAGAGCCCTGATCTCGTCATGATCAATTCTGTGTGAAGAAACAAAAGGATCTATCCATACCTACAGTAGAGAAAATAAGTATTTGATACACTGCCGATTTTGCTCGTTTTCCCACCGACAAAGAATTGAGAGGTTTGTCATTTTTTATCACAGAGACAGAATCTAAAAATAAAAACCAGAAAATCACATTGTATGATTATTGAATAATTAAAATGCATTTCATTGCATGAAATAAGTATTTGATCACCTACCAACCAGCAAGAATTCTGGCTCTCACAGACCTGTTAGTTTTTCTTTAAGAAACCCTCCTACTCTATTAATTGCACCTGTTTGAACTTCTTAATTGTATTAAAGATACCTGTCCACACACTCAATCAATAACACTCCAACCTCTCCATCATGGCCAAGATCAAAGAGCTGTCTAAGGACACCAGGGGCATAATTTTAGACCTGCACAAGACTGGGATGGGCTACATGACAGTAGGCAAATAGTTTGGTGAGAAGGCAACTACTGTTGGCACAATTATTAGAAAATGGAAGAAACACAAGATGACTGTTAATCTTCCTCGGTCTGAGGCTCCATGCAAAATCTCCCCTTGTGGGATAAGGATGATTGTATCAAAGGTCAGGAATCAGTCCAGAACTACATGTGAGGACCTAGTCAATGACCTGAAGAGAGCTGGGACCACAGTCTCAAACATCACTGTTGGTAACATACTACGTCGTTATGGATTAAAATCCTGCAAGGCATGGAAGGTCCCCCTGATCACGGCAGCAAATATTCAAGCTCGTTTGAAGTTCACCAATGACCATCTGGATGATCCAGAGGAGGCATGGGAGAAGTCATGTGGTCAGATGAGACCAAAATATAACTTTTGGGCATCAACTCCACTTGATGTGTTTGGAGAAAGAAGAAGGATGAGTACAACCCCAAGAACACTGTCAAAACCATGAAGCATTGTGGGGGAAACATCATATTTTGAGAGTGATTTTCTGCAAATGGGACAGGACGGCTGCACCATATTGAAGGGAGGATGGATGGGGTCATGTATTGTGAGATTTTGGCCAACAAAATCCTTTCCTCAGTAAGCGCATTGAAGATGTGTCATGGCTGGGTCTTCCAGCATGACAATGACCAGAAATACACAGCCAAGAGACCTAAGGAGTGGCTCCATATGAATCATTTCAATGTGCGATCTGGAGAAGATTAGTATGGAGAACCCATGGCATAGAGTAGGATCACCAACATAATGTGGTGGAGCCAACGGATGGGTCCAGAACCAGGAACATAGCTGGTAGATTGGTGAGTCATGACTGAGGTGGCCGCAGCTTGAACATGAGCAGATGTGGCCACAGATGACAGCGTGTCCATGCCAGTGGTCACTATCCACAGATATGAGAAGATTTTGTCCTGTTGGTCTTTCTGACGGGAGACTTCCTGGTACAGATAGGAGATAGAGAAAGAGTGAAAGCTAGCAGATTCCATGGCCTGAGTAAACTGTAATAGAAGTGGTGAAACCACTGTACTGTGGACCGAGGAAAGCCTGGAAGGGCATGTCTAGATGAACACCTGACTCTTCGCTAGAGGCCCTGATGGTGGGGTTAGACTTGGTTCCAAATGGATGCCAGGTGCTACTCCAGAACAGAGCTCGGATGCACGGGAGCTGACTCCCAAAGGGGCACATAGTTGGAATGACGAGGAATGGGTAGACTTGGCTGGTACAGACAAGCATGGTAGGTACTGACAGGTACGGCTGGAATACAGACTGGCACAGATAGTGAAAAAGAGAGAGGCAAAGCAACTGATCGACAACCACTGCAGGTGCACGGAACTCCATCTTGACAGTACGTCAGATATGTAGCAAAGAAAAGGTTAGGTTTCAGCTCCTTAAAATTCTTCAATCTTTATTAATCCATAATAAAACAGTGACAGTGGTAGTTGCTCCTCTTTGGTGTTCTGAACAAAGGAAATAAGTGTTTTGATCTGAATAACGATCTTTGTCAAAGCTTTGTCATTGTTTTATTATGGATTAATAAAGATTGAAGAATTTTAAGGAGCTTGAACCTAACCTTTTCTTTGTGGCACAGATAGTGCAGGCAGGTACGGCTGGTGTATAGACTGGTACGGCAGGTGCAAGCAGTTACGGCTGGTATACAGACTGGCACGGCAAGTGCGAGCAGGTACGGCTGGAATACAGACTGGCATGGCAGATGCAGGCAGGTAAGGCTGGTATTTAGGTAGGCACAGCAAGTGCAGACAGGTGCTGATGGGCATGGCTGGTATGTAGGCCGGCAGGTGCTGGCAGGCACAGCTGTAATGCAGGAACACACAGCAGGTATGGGAAGACAGGCACAGGCAGGTACTAGCAGGGACAAGCAAGGCATGGTAGGGAAAGGCAGGGACAGGCAGGTACGGGGAACCTGAGAACTAGCAAGCA
Source organism: Ranitomeya variabilis (assembly GCF_051348905.1). Lineage (NCBI taxonomy): Eukaryota > Metazoa > Chordata > Amphibia > Anura > Dendrobatidae > Ranitomeya > Ranitomeya variabilis. Next base: position 100,222,534 of record NC_135237.1, read on the forward strand.
TACAAACAAAGCAGAGTGAACATGTTTCTCAGGCATCTCATACGATGTCATCCTCTTCTTTGCTTCCTGTTGCGGCTCCTGCGTAGACATACTTTTTCTACCCTGTTGAGGGCAGAGCAAAGTACTGCAGTGCGCAGGCACCGGGAAAGGTCAGAGAGGCCCAGAGCCTGCGCTCTGCAGTACTTTACGCTGCCCTCAACAGGGCAGATAAAGTACGCCTGTGAAGGAGTCGCGACAGGCAGCAAAGAAGAGGATGACATCGTATGAAGATGGGAGGTGCCCATCGGACCGGATCGCATCGGGACCGCCCCTGGGTGAGTATAATCTTAAACTTGTTTTTTCTTATCTTTCAGGTTACATTGGGGGCTTATCTACAGCATGACAGAATGCTGTAGATAAGTCCCTGATGGCGGTGGCCGCAGTTTATAGGCCCAAAATTAGGTGACAGATTCCCTTTACAGTAATATATATGACCATCTTTACGATGCAATGACACAGCTGAGCCATGTACATGCAGCCTGTATGGAAGCACTACTGATTTGTACTGTGCAACTGTAAGCACTTTTGGTTACCACTAAATGGTACTATATATCCACCAGTATTATAGAGGTACAGTGACTAAGAAGCCAAATACTTTTTTGAAAGATTCCATATACAGTATATCTGACAAAAAAACCTTCAGCATAGCTCTGGATTAAATAAAAAGCAAATGGAGATCCAATATGATGATTTAGTGTTCTATGGTTGACACAGGATGACTGTATGTGTTAGGTTTTAAACTAAAAACATTTTTAAAGTTGTTGGGAACCAATATTCATAGATAAGTCACAATAAGTCAGATTTCATGTTTAATAACTGTTAGGAATACCTGCCATGGACACATTCTTCCTCCTGCAGGTTCCAAACTGCTCCGCTGGCCTGTTTACACTGGGGGCAGAACTACCGCGCACTTGGGTGATGATGAGACTACACACTGTGGTGCCTCATGTGTGGACGTGTGGATCGATGTGGGAACACGGGACGCCGTGCTTCCCACTTGTTTTGCAGCCCAGGAGATATGGGACACTGCGCATACCAGTTGTCAGAAAACGCAGAACGTTGCCTTGCCTGGCTTCATTCTGGTTGCTGCTCAGTAGCTGTTAATGGTTGTTATTGATTCTTCTTTATTAGTTATGATCCCAGGGTTTAGTTTTCATTTGGGTTTTATGCTGCTAGCTTTGGATTTACTCTTGCTCCTGACTCCACCTCGTCCACTTCACCAGACATCAGCTACCCTATGACAGCAGTCTGGGGAGGGCTCTGTAAAGACTTTCTTCCCTCAGGGAGTGGGTGAAGAATATTCCAGCCCTTAAAAACTTGTGTAACAGTGGTGGCTTCTGCAAAGTGATGGTCATGGAGTTACCGCGACATTGTGGAGCCAGAAGACCGCAGCTTCTGATTGCTCCTACTCCTTGGCTGAGAAGAAGCACTTCTTCTTCATTTTAAATGTGTTTATTTCTTCTGGCAGAACAGGGGTTAATCGGCCATGTTTGAATTCCCTGTAGTCACAGCTGTGCTCTGTTAGCCAATCCTTTTCTCTTTATAATCTGGGCTCTGTCACTAATCCTTGTCAGAGCTAGCATTTGCTGCATGGCTAACTGTGGGAGAGGAGCACATATGAGAAGGAGAGTTGAAGAAGTTATTAGTGACTGTAGCTTGGCTTGTATGCTTGGTAAATCCTTAACTTTCTCTGTTTTTGTTTATTCCCCTACCTTCACACCCAGATACTTTCCTCTGTTACATGTGAGTGAATATTTTGTATGCCTGGAGTTTTCTGTTAACCCTTGTCTGTGTTGCCTTGTTTGTCGGGTTGGTATACTACGGTGCACAGTAGGGCCCCCTTTTCCCTAACTTAGGAGATAAGGCAAGGGTGGAGGCCCCGGCATCTTCGCCACCTGAAGTATCCTGGGGAGCAGAGTGAGCTAGGTTGCCCCCTAGTGTTAGGGACAGGGAAGGAGCTCCTGGTTCCGGGGCACCCGGCAGCTGTGTCATGACAGTGCGACTTTGCCTGTGCTTTTGCTGGTGCAATGCGAGTTGCTACAGAGTAGTTATTCCAGCGCATAACAGTAAGTGTTGGCTATCTTCTGCATAAAACTGATGCTATATAAAAGGGTTATCTCATAAAGACAACCTCTTTACATAAGGTTGTCATAAGGGAGATCCTGTGTTATATGAGGCAGAAAGTTGCAACATCGTGGGTTACATATTTGCCATTCAATTCCCTGCCATCAATGTTGTGGGTTAACTTAACAAATGCAACCCTCTTATATAAGGAGCTTAGTTTGAAGATGTTTGTTCAATGGTACAGAAGGACTTGTTTGGAAAATTACTGAGTTTGGCCTGATCATTATTCACACATTCACAATATTTTCTAGTCACATATTTCTTTAAATTAAACCCAGACCAATTCTTTAATAGGTTTCTTATGAGTAACACGTTAACATATGAAAATAAAAACATTGACAAGCAACTCAATAAAGTTCTAATTAAATCTCAAGTAAACACTAACTGAAATGCATAAAACAAGGAAGACCACAAAAGGCAAACAATATGGTTCACTAGGTCAATCAATGAGCCTCAAGCCACGTTTCAGTGCAAAATAAAAGCAGTCTCTACTTAGCCCCATCCATATTACAAAAACAGGACAGCTCTTCTGGTGTATTTTTTGGTGCAAACTTGTATTTTCCAAAAAATAACAATTATAAATCACATTTACTCTGAATGCTGGACACATGCACACATTAGACACACGGCACACATGAATCACTAATGCGTCACATATCATTTGCCGTTCACTCACACATAGGACATGTACCAGAGAAGCTTCACTTACATGCTGGAAATGTGTTATCACAAACATGGGACATATAGTGCCCACACGCTGGTAAAGGCCCATTCACACAGAAGACAGAAGACCCACACCTAACTAATACACTGGACACAAGCCTCACATGCAACACTGACACATATGACACCGACTTGCAATGCCGCTCACATAGAGGACACACGCTCCACAGGTGACATGTCACATTGCACAACTGTAACTTACACTCATCTGACATTTGCCACTTGCTGATTGAGAGATTCTTCCAGATGATTTTAAGCTGTGGCCGCTATAGATGAAGACAGGAAATATTCAAACTACCCTGGTTTGGCATCTTGTTGTAGACTGTGAGCCCTCGCGGGCAGGGTCCTCTCTCCTTCTCTACTTGTGTATGCCTTGTTTTACTCATGTTTATTGTACTTGTCTATATTTGCCCCTTTCACGTGTAAATCACTATGGAATAAATGGCGCTATAAAATGTATAATAATAATAATAATAATAATAATAATAAATAGTTCAGTCTAGTTCAGTCTTCAGTTCTGCACCAGCAATTACAGTTGTGCTTATTCTCTGAAAAAAGCCAAGAAAGCAAAAATTATGCCGGGGTATGTAAACTTTTGAGCACAACTGTATCTGACTGGCATCCTGGGCCTCTGTGCCACTTACTAGGACCGAGTGAGGTCATGGCTTAGTCATTAGGCCTCACACGACGTCATGGAGTGCGTTGCTCTGAGATATCATGTCTTAAGGGCCTAGCAAGTGGCAGAGGCATTCATGACCAAGAAAGGTAGGATGATAGCTGGCTTGCATACACAACCAAGTGTCATCTTCGCCAACCTATCTGTTTATAGAATAACAAACTAAATAGTTTCTGAAAAAAAAGCAACACTCTGTGGAAGTGTGACAAATGCGGTGTCATTGTGACATCCATCACACCATGCCAGCATTGTCCAATGTTACGATGGATGCCACAAAATGAAGCAAGCTGGATGCATCCTGTGCAAGTCTGTAGCCTTGTGAGGAGCCACATATACAAGTTGGAGAAGAGGATTTGCTTGACATAATTGATTGGATTGATCTTCGGATCATGCAGTTTTTTATATATGCACCAGAAGACCAAGAGCAGAAATGACAGCACTCATAATTAGAGTTGATCGAATTTTTCAAAATTCAGTTCTGATTACGATTGGTGAGGAATATTGTTTTTTCAATATTCGCAGAACACAGCCGAACGTCATTGGAGTCAATGGGAGTGGAAATTACCGAATATATTTGGAACCAATGTTCAAACATCAATTCAGCACAAATAGGGTACCAATATGGCACGAATATGGCAAATTCAGATTTGCCGACTGATTCCGAACATATTGTAATCAATTTGACCTAGTTGAGTATACTGCATATTAGTCATGTTGTCTATATATTTACATGTGGTAAGACTGGTACCAGAGCCTCCCAAAAGGCGAACTGGTGCCATACCAGATTGGAAAGCCAGACTTAAAGGGGTTGTCCATGACTAACACTTTGATGATCTATCCAGAAGATAGGTCACTAATATGAGATCTGTGGGGGTCTGACACCTAGCACTCTCACCAATCAGCTCAAATCTGTTCAGGCAGAGGCGGGATGTTAGCAGTGTACAGAGCTGAACATTGCAGTTTGTCTCCCATTCAGGTGAATAAGAAAAAAACAGATAGCAGCAAACACATTTAAGTGAATGGCAAAAAATCACAATATTCGGCAGTGGTACCAAACATTATACAGAACTGCGGTGTTGTACTGCCATTGATCTCATAATGGTGATCTATCTTATCTGATGGACCCATTTAATTCCTCTTTAAAACAATAGACTTATACAGTAGTGTGCAAAAGTTTTAAGCAGCCATGGAAAAAATGCTGCAAAGTAAGAATGCTTTCATAAATAGAATTTATAAAACTTTATTTATAAATTGACAACATGCAGAGTGAATGACCAAAAGAGAAATTTAAATCCAATCATTATTTGCTGTGAGTGGCCTTTGCCTCCAGAACAGCAGCGCTTCTTCTAAGTACACTTCCACACAGTTTTTGAAGGAACTTAGTAGAGATGTTGTTACAAACATTTAAGAGATCTGACCACAGATAGGCCAGAGACACACTAGGGTATCACTTCTGATGCGAGACCATTGGTTGTTATATGCTAATAACCCTCGGCTCCTGCTCTGCTGGGAGTGTGAGCCAAGTGTTAAGGTACCGTCACACATAACGATTTCGTTAACGATATCGTTGCTTTTTGTGATGTAGCAACGATATCGTTAATGAAATCGTTATGCGTGACAGCGACCAACGATCAGGCCCCTGCTGGGAGATCGTTGGTCGCTGCGAATGATCAGGACCTTTTTTTTGGTCGCTGATCACCCGCTGTCATCGCTGCATCGGCGTGTGTGACGCAGATCCAGCGATGCCTTCACTGGTAACCAGGGTAAACATCGGGTTACTAAGCGCAGGGCCGAGCTTAGTAACCCGATGTTTACCCTGGTTACCATTGTAAATGTAAAAAAACCCAAACCACTACATACTTACATTCCGGTGTCTGTCACGTCCCTCGCCATCAGCTTCCCGCACTGACTGTGAGCGCCGGCCGTAAAGTAAAAGCAGAGCATAGCGGTGACGTCACCGCTGTGCTTTACGGCCAGCACTGACACAGTCAGTGCGGGAAGCTGACGGCGAGGGACGTGACAGACACCGGAATGTGAGTATGTAGTGTTTTTTTTTTTTTACATTTACAATGGTAACCAGGGTAAACATTGGGTTACTAAGCGCGGCCCTGCGCTTAGTAACCCGATGTTTACCCTGGTTACCCGGGGACTTCGACATCGTTGGTCGCTGGAGAGCTGTCTGTGTGACAGCTCTCCAGCGACCACACAACGACTTACCAACGATCACGGCCAGGTCGTATCGCTGGTCGTGATCGTTGGTAAATCGTTTAGTGTAACGGTACCCTTATGCTACTGTGCTCCGATCATCTCGCATGACAGGATTGCAGCACAGCTGCGGAGGAGAAGGAGAAATGAATCGCATCACACTCAGTTGATATCCGAGTGCAGTGCAATGTTTCACACGCACCCATAGACTTATATGCGTGCGTGCAGTCCGAATTTGGCATGCAATCGCAGGATTCTGCGTTTTTTTCCCTGTTCGATTGGAGCAGGAAAAAAAACACCATTGAGACCGCAAGCATAGGATTAAATTGGTACAAATGCAATCCGATTTTTAATCAGATTGCATTCATCTGATTTAATTGCAAGTGAGAGCGAGCCTATATTCTGTGGATGTAGACTTGCGAAAATCCCTCTGTCTCTTCATGTAATCTCAGACAGAGTGGATGAAATTGAGATCAGGGCTCTATGGTGGACCATATCATCACTTCCAGGACTCCTTGTTCTTCTTTGAGCTGAAGATAGTTAATAATGACATTGGCTGTATGCTTGTTGTTATCATGCTGCAGAATACATTTATATGCAGCCGTTCAGATGCCTGGTATTGCATGTCGACTAATAGGACTCTAAATTTTCTAATGTTTCACTGATCCTAATAACGACATAATAGTACCCTAATTGCCTATATACATCGGTTTGTTTACCAAGTAGGCTGGATTTAAATTGATCTTTCTTAACTCAGAGATCTTCTACCCTACCCTACCCCGCAGTTGGCCTATCCAATTCACTGAGATGTGCATCCATTTTTTGAGCCAGGGTAGTGCTGATTTAAGATTAACTGTAATATTGATTAGTAGCTTTTGGCCATAGCTATTGTAAGAATGCAGGATGGTAAAGTCCTGGATGCCAGATATGTGTCAACAAGGTGGCTGGCCTCGGTGATGTAAGTCTCTGGAGAGAGTGCACCAATACCAGCAACAATAGGTTACTGAGATGGTTTTTATTTAGACTTGATTTTGGGTCCAGGATTTAGGATCGACCAAAAGAAACTGGGTGGGAAAGGTTGCTCCAGTCCAGTTCTTACAAGCCTAATAACAGTCAGTTGATTTAGCTCAACAGTGTCTGTTGTGTTGGGACTGAGAAGGACAATTCATTGTGGAGAGTCTATTTCAGAGACCGAGAAGTGCCTGTGACAGCAAGTTGGTGAGACCGTTTGATTTGTTCTGCCTTACCCAAAAAGAATTGACTGCTTTTGCTGTCTGTCTTTTCTTTTTGGAGCTAACAAGTTTATGGAGGACAATAAACATTACTTTGTTTTGGTATTAAACCCTTTGCCTGTGTGTATCCAAGCAGCTACCAGAGAGCCGAACCCCCCACTATATAGTTATGAATTTAATGAAATCAAAAGTATTTGAAAACTTCGATGCAGGTATTACAAAACATATTATCCATTTTCTATCTCGTTTTTTCAATAATGTATTTTTGAAATTAATAAAAATTGGATGCTGTCTGCTGCCTGTGTGCATATACTGTTATATAGGAGTACACTGTTCTGTGCACCATTTGGCTCAGGGGCCCATTGGGGGATTCACTACCTTGTCCAAGGGTCAGTCCGAGCCTAGTCCTTGTCATATGTTTTATAAGAGACATTTATCATCTCATAACTGTTTTTTTACTTTGAAGTAGAAAAACAGATGATAAAAGGGGTTTTCACCAGGAGACTTAGTGCTGAAAAATATGGAATACATTAGTCAGTAAAATGAAGTATCAAATATTATCCTGGGAAGAAATCGCCCACACCTAATAAAAGCTGATGGCCATAGTGTTTCCAGTCCAATAAATGAGTCATGGATACTTTTTCTAATTAGCAGGAAGAAAGACAATTTAGCAGCAGCCCCTAAACCTTGCAGCATACGGATTATGAATGACACATTTAGTCTCCTCTCTAAAACCAAAGAATAGAGAATTTTATTTTCTATCTCCCAAAATTTTTTATATACTTTTTTGGGGGCAGGAAACAACATTGCCGTTTGTGACAGTATGCATCTAAGTTAGGATTGCTGAATGCTGGAAATATATACAAGTGAGTAGCTTTTTTTCAATAGACAAAAAAAGATCCAAAAATGAGATTAGTTGAAAAAAAAATTAATATTGGTAGTGTACACATATTATTTAGTAGCGAAAGCAGTACTGATGACTTTTTTGATTAGCTTTCAGAAAGAAACAATGACATTGGATTTTTTTTTTTCCCCAGTTCGGTGTTTTTTTTCAGTAGCTATGCAAAAGGTTAAGGTGGTATGAAATTCTGACTACATTTTTCATAGTGGCAGACTGTGACACAAATTACTAATAGTAAAGTAACAATAGAGTGACCTAGGAGGAGCATAAATTGAAGAAAGTCTCTCAAATCCTTCTAATAAATTGATAGGATTACATCAAGCAGTCAATGACTATTTTTCATTCCTAGGATTCTGAAAAAAGCTAATCCATGGCTGCAAAATTTTGTAAAAAAACTGTGCAGTGTATAATTAATGATTTTAGTGACCCTAGCTATACTGGTGATTTCTATTTTGATTTCATATTAGCTAACAATGGAGATAGACTCGGATAATTTATGGATTTGATATATGACACCTCACGGAGGTTTGGACTAAACACCTCTTTAGACATCCTTCACACGTCCTGATATTTCCAGTACTGGAAACACCAGTACCGGAGATATCTGTGTTCATGTGTACATGTGTTACATACGTGTGTCACAAACAGTACGTGTGGCAACCATGTGCCGCATCAGTGTCATACATACCGGCGCCTAAGCAAAGCCGGCACAGTTTGCGCTATTCTCAGGCGCTAAGTGTTGAAGACAGCTCACATCATTGTTCCCTGCTCTCCCTGTGATCAGTAACAGCAGGGGATAATGTTGAGAGCTGTATTCACCCTACATCGAGGGTAAAATTAGGAATAAAATAAAAAGATCACATTATACTCACCTCAACACCTAATCCCCTGAAGTCATTGTCCTCTGTAATTTTACACTCGATGTAGACATCGGGGGTGCCATGACTTTGTTGTCGGGTATACCGAGACTAGGGGCTTCTTCCCTGTCCCTAACGCTATGGGTGACCTAGCTCACCTGTTCCATGGATTACTTCTGATGGTAAAGATGCCGGGGGCCACGCACCTTGCCGTAGCTCCTGAATCCATCCTCAATCTGTACCTTCCCCCAACCAAGGAAGAGGGGAGAAAAATACTAATCATACACACATAAACAACAGAATTTAACACCAGGGAGTGGAAGACGGTGAAACCAAAGTAGAAGAAGAAAGGGAATTATCACACACTCAAAATCTAGCAACAGTCACAGATAAATCCACCAAAATCTTCTCCAATAATAACCATCAACAATCTCCAACTACGCAGCATAAACTACCTCTGACAATAAGTGCTAACCAGGACCCAGTTTATATAGGAGATGGGAGTGGCTAATCATGCACAGCTGAGCTTTAATGCAGGAAAGCTTCCAGGAGCGCTTACCTGAGCGGATTAACCCCTGCAATGCTAAAACAAACTTACACCATTTAATATGAAGGTGAAGTGCTTCTAATCAGTGAAAGACTAGCAGAAATCAGACACTGTGGTCTTCTGGCTCCTTCTCTCTGTCACGGTAAATCAGTGACTGGGGGCTTACTACAACTCTCAATACTAAGATCAGCACGAACATGGGGCAATGATGTGAGCTGTCTTCAGAACCCGGCATCAGAAATCTGCACAAACAATACCGCTGATTCCCAGGCGCCGGTATGTGTCACACTGATGACACATGGATGTCATCCATGATTCATCAGTGTGAATGTGTGCAAGACGTTTTGTAGCCCATACTGCTGGTAAAAAATACTGACATGTCAGCGGAGTCTACACTATAATGCACATTCTAGAGTATACAGTATAATGCACTTCCCATAGTCCTCCATATAGTTTAGTGCACTCCCCATAGTCCTCCATATAGTACAATGCACTCCCCATAGTCCTCTATACAGCATGATACACTCCCCATTTTTCTCCATATAGTACAATGCACTCCCCAGCATCCTATATACAGTATAATATACTCCCCATAGTCTTCCTTACAGTATACAGCAATGTGCTTTTCCCATAGGCGTCTATATAGTATAATGCACTCCCCATAGTCCTCTATACAGCATACTGCACTCCCCATAGTCCTCCATACAGTATAATGCATTCTCCATAGTCCTCTATACATTAAAATGAACTCCCCATAGCCCTTCATATAGTATAATACAGTCCCCATATGCCTATGTACAGTGTAATGCACTCCCCATAGTCCTCCATACAGTATCATGAACTCCCCAGAGTCCTCAATATAGTATTATGCATCCCATATTTCTCCATACAGTATAATGCACTTCCCATAGTCCTTCATGCAGCATAATGCACTGACCATAGTCGTCAACACAGTATAATGCACTTTCAATAGTCATCTATACAGTATACTGAGTTCCCCATAGATCTTCATATAGCATAATGCACTCCCCTGTCATGGTTCTCAATGGCAAGAGACCGTAGTAAAGCATACAAAGGACTAGCTCTTGGAAGATGGGAACTCGAGCTGACTGTGAGCTAAACCTACCGCACAACTAACAGTGGCCGGGTAGCGTGCCTACGTTTTATCCCTAGACGCCCAGCGCCAGCCGGAGAACTGACTGACCCTAGCAGAGGAAAATACAGACCTGGCTTACCTCTAGAGAAATTTTCCCCAAAAGGCAGACAGTAGCCCCCACGTATAATGTCGGTGAGTTTAGAGGAAATTGACATACGAAGTATGAAGATAGGTTTAGCAAATTGAGGTCCGCTTACTAGATAGTAGGAAGACAGAAAAGGGAACTACACAGTCAGCTGAAAACCCTTTCAAAACACCATCCTGAAATTACTTTAAGACTCTAATATCAACTCATGACACCAGAGTGGCAATTTCAGCTCACAAGAGCTTCCAGCCTCAGAAATATTCAAACACAGAGAACTGGAACAAAAATGCAAAACAAACTTAGGACTCAAAGTCCAACTTAGCTGATAGTAGTCTAGGAGCAGGAACATGCAACAGAAAGGCTTCTGGTAACATTGTTGGCCGGCATAGAAATGACTGAGGAGCAAGGCTAAATAGACAACTCCCACATCCTGATGGAAACAGGTGAACAGAGGAGATGAAGCACATAAGTGCAGTACCACCAGAAACCACCGGGGGAGCCCAGAAACCAAATTCACAACAGTACCCCCCCCTCAAGGAGGGGGCACCGAACCCTCACCAGAACTACCAGGGCGATCAGGATGAGCCCTATGAAAGGCACGGACCAAATCGGAGGCATGAACATCAGAGGCTGTCACCCAAGAGTTATCCTCCTGACCGTAGCCCTTCCACTTGACCAGATACTGAAGTCTCCGTCTGGAAACACGGGAGTCCAAGATCTTCTCGACAACGTACTCCAACTCACCCTCAACCAACACCGGAGCAGGAGGCTCAACGGAAGGCACAACCGGTACCTCATACCTGCGCAACAATGACCGATGGAAGACATTATGAATAGAAAAAGATGCAGGGAGGTCCAAACGAAAGGACACAGGGTTAAGAATCTCCAATATCTTGTACAGGCCGATGAACCGAGGCTTAAACTTAGGAGAAGAAACCTTCATAGGGACAAAACGAGAAGATAACCACACCAAGTCCCCAACACAAAGACGAGGACCAACACGACGACGGCGGTTGGCAAAATGCTGAGTCTTCTCCTGGGACAACTTCAAATTGTCCACCACATGCCCCCAAATCTGATGCAACCTCTCCACCACAGCATCCACTCCAGGACAATCCGAAGACTCCACCTGACCGGAAGAGAAACGAGGATGAAACCCCGAATTACAGAAGAAAGGAGAAAACAAGGTGGCAGAACTAGCCCGATTATTGAGGGCAAACTCCGCCAAGGGCAAAAAGGCAACCCAATCATCCTGATCCGCAGACACAAAACACCTCAAATAAGTCTCCAAGGTCTGATTAGTTCGCTCGGTCTGGCCATTAGTCTGAGGGTGGAAAGCAGACGAAAAAGACAAATCAATGCCCATCCTAGCACAGAACGCTCGCCAAAATCTAGACACGAATTGGGTTCCCCTGTCAGAAACGATATTCTCCGGAATACCATGCAAGCGCACCACATTTTGAAAAAACAGAGGAACCAGCTCGGATGAGGAAGGCAATTTAGGCAAGGGAACCAAATGGACCATCTTAGAAAAATGGTCACACACCACCCAGATGACAGACATCTTCTGAGAAACAGGGAGATCAGAAATAAAATCCATGGAGATGTGAGTCCAAGGCCTCTTTGGAATAGGCAAGGATAACAACAATCCACTAGCCCGAGAACAACAAGGCTTGGCCCGAGCACAAACATCACAAGACTGCACAAAACCTCGCACATCTCGCGACAGGGAAGGCCACCAGAAGGACCTAGCCACCAAATCCCTGGTACCAAAGATTCCAGGATGACCTGCTAACGCAGAAGAATGGACCTCCGAGATGACTCTACTGGTCCAATCATCAGGAACAAACAATCTACCAGGCGGGCAACGATCAGGTCTATCCGCCTGAAACTCCTGCAAGACCCGTCGCAAATCTGGGGAAACAGCAGATAATATCACTCCATCCTTAAGGATACCTGTAGGTTCAGAATTACCAGGGGAATCAGGCTCAAAACTCCTAGAAAGGGCATCCGCCTTCACATTCTTAGAACCCGGCAGGTAAGAAACCACAAAATTAAACCGAGAGAAAAACAACGACCAGCGCGCCTGTCTAGGATTCAGGTGCCTGGCGGACTCAAGATAAATCAAATTCTTGTGGTCGGTCAATACCACCACCTGATGTCTAGCCCCCTCAAGCCAATGACGCTACTCCTCAAAAGCCCACTTCATAGCCAAGAGCTCCCGATTACCAATATCATAATTTCGCTCAGCGGGCGAAAACTTACGAGAAAAGAACGCACAAGGCCTCATCACGGAGCAGTCGGAACTTTTCTGCGACAAAACCGCCCCAGCTCCGATTTCTGAAGCGTCGACCTCAACCTGAAAAGGAAGAGTAACATCAGGCTGACGCAATACAGGGGCGGAAGAAAAGCGGCGCTTAAGCTCCCGAAAGGCCTCCACAGCCGCAGGGGACCATTCAGCAACATCAGCACCCTTCTTATTCAAATCAGTCAACGGTTTAGCGACATCAGAAAAACCAGTTATAAATCGACGATAAAAATTAGCAAAGCCCAAAAACTTCTGAAGGCTCTTAAGAGAAGAGGGTTGCGTCCAATCACAAATAGCCTGAACCTTGACAGGGTCCATCTCAATGGAAGAGGGGGAAAAAATGTACCCCAAAAACGAAATCTTTTGAACCCCAAAAACGCACTTAGAACCCTTTACACACAAGGAATTAGAGCGCAAAACCTGAAAAACCCTCCTGACCTGTTGGACATGAGAGTCCCAGTCATCCGAAAAAATCAAAATATCATCCAGATACACAATCAAAAATTTATCCAAATATTCACGGAAAATGTCATGCATAAAGGACTGAAAGACTGAAGGGGCATTTGAAAGACCAAAAGGCATTACTAAATACTCAAAATGGCCCTCAGGCGTATTAAATGCGGTTTTCCACTCATCCCCCTGCTTAATTCGCACTAAATTATACGCCCCACGAAGATCAATCTTAGAGAACCACTTGGCCCCCTTTATTCGAGCAAACAAATCAGTAAGCAGTGGCAAAGGATACTGATATTTAACCCTTGGCCGGCCAAACTGTCATGGTTCTCAATGGCAAGAGACCGTAGTAAAGCATACAAAGGACTAGCTCTTGGAAGATGGGAACTCGAGCTGACTGTGAGCTAAACCTACCGCACAACTAACAGTGGCCGGGTAGCGTGCCTACGTTTTATCCCTAGACGCCCAGCGCCAGCCGGAGAACTGACTGACCCTAGCAGAGGAAAATACAGACCTGGCTTACCTCTAGAGAAATTTTCCCCAAAAGGCAGACAGTAGCCCCCACGTATAATGTCGGTGAGTTTAGAGGAAATTGACATACGAAGTATGAAGATAGGTTTAGCAAATTGAGGTCCGCTTACTAGATAGTAGGAAGACAGAAAAGGGAACTACACAGTCAGCTGAAAACCCTTTCAAAACACCATCCTGAAATTACTTTAAGACTCTAATATCAACTCATGACACCAGAGTGGCAATTTCAGCTCACAAGAGCTTCCAGCCTCAGAAATATTCAAACACAGAGAACTGGAACAAAAATGCAAAACAAACTTAGGACTCAAAGTCCAACTTAGCTGATAGTAGTCTAGGAGCAGGAACATGCAACAGAAAGGCTTCTGGTAACATTGTTGGCCGGCATAGAAATGACTGAGGAGCAAGGCTAAATAGACAACTCCCACATCCTGATGGAAACAGGTGAACAGAGGAGATGAAGCACATAAGTGCAGTACCACCAGAAACCACCGGGGGAGCCCAGAAACCAAATTCACAACACTCCCCATAGTTCTATATAAAGTATAATGTACTCCCCATAGTCTTCCATACAGTATAATGTGCTACCCATAGGCCTCCACATAATATAATGCACTCTCCATAGTCCTCTATACAGTATAATCCACTCCCCCTAGCCCTGCATACACTATAATGCTCTCCACATAGGCCTATATACAATGCAATGCACTCCTCATAGTCCTCCATATAGTATAATGCACTCGCCATTGTCCTCCATACAGTATAATGTACTCCTCATAGGCCTCCATACAGTATAATGCACTCCCCATAGCCCTCTATACAGTATTATGGCCATGGCAATGTTCTCAAATACAATACTCACCTGTCCTCCTCGTTCCCCACTACTCCGATCTCTGCAGTGAGTGTTCTAAGGGCAGCGAGCATCATTTAGTGATGTCATCGTACCGGCTGAGCTGAGATGTCAGACGCCAAGGAAGAATGATGGAGGAGGAAGCATCAGCTGACACTTTCTCTTTCATCTTTGCTTTCAACTGTATTAGTATAAAGGATGCTGATACAGTTGAACTTGCAGCGATGAAGGGCAAGTGGCCAGGTACCAGCACCCCCTGGCTCACGGTCCCCATAGCGGCCTCATGACCTGAAGCAGTGCAGGGAAATCGTGCTGCAGAGTCTAACTTTATCGGCGTGCTGTGAATGCCAATACAGTTAAGAGTAGCGTAGCTCCGTGTGGGCCCCTTAGAGAGTGGGGCCCAGGGTGACCGTACTCTCTGCACCCCCGGTAGCTATGTGAAAAGCCAAGCTCCGAATAGGATACAACCAAGAAAACCAAAAGCAGAGAGTAATAAGTAATAAAAGTATATTTTATTTCAACTCATATTATAAAAGACAATAGAACAGCATATAATAAAATTGTGCACATATCCGAATTACAACAAAATAGTTAATAGCCATATATAAAATATATATATAAAATCAAGGATCAATCTATCCAATAGCGGACAAGGTATAGTTGGTATATGGTTTATCTCAGACCCACCACATTTATAGCCTCATATATGAAACACACATGTATATGTGAAACCATAAAAAGATGTGTAGCAAAATCCAAAGTTGTGTATAGCCAGATGGCTACAAACCTAGTGCATGTACACTGTGTTCCAAATTATTATGCAAATAATATTTCCTCATATTTTCTCTAAATTACCTATCTGAATTGCAGTCATTGTTATTTTCCAGTCACCTACTACTCTAGTATGATTGCAATGTTTTGGAGCAAACTGCCTAAACAGTATATTTAAAAAAAAAAATAAACACTCAAAATGCATGTTCCAACTTATTATGCACAGCAGTGTTTTCAACCTTTCTTTTTTTTATTTTGAAGAAAAAAAATGGTCAATTGTGAAGTTATAAGCATTATCAGCTTATTACAAAATGAAATCAAACAGTTTTCAAGTGAAAACTTTATTGTAGGTGATGTTACATTTGCACATAGGACCCCTTGTTCGAAAGAAGCTTCTGAACTCTCTCATCCATTGAATTTGTCAGTTTTTGGATGGTTTCTGCTTCAATTGTTTTGCATGTGGACAGAATACCCTCCCAGAGCTGTTGCTTAGATGTGAACTGCCTCCCGCCATCATAGACACTCCTTTTGATGATGCTCCAGAGGTTCTCAATGGGGTTGAGGTCAGGGGAAGATGGTGGCCACACCATAAGTTTGTCCTCTTTTATGCCCATAGCAGCCAGAGATGCAGATGTGTTTTTTGCAGCAGACGGTGCATTATCATGCATGAAAATGATCTTGCTGCGGAAAGCACGGTTCTTCCTCTTGAACCATGGCAGGAAGTGTTGTTTTAGAAACTCCACATAGATTATGGAGTTCATCTTTACCCCTTCAGGGATCATAAAGGGGCCGACAATCTCTCTCCCCATGATTCCAGCCCAAAACATGCAACAAAGGGGGAAGCTAGGGAGCACTACCAATAGGCAAGGAGCCAATCACAACCTATAGGGTAAGTATAGTGAGGGGTGCAACCCAATGCATAGCAGCAGCATATATCAGACAAACAAGAAAAGAGACTATGCATATAGGGCGCACTCCCAAAATACAATTAAATACCAAAAATACAACATTTTTATTAGGGAAGACAGAAAACACAAGTAAAAACATATATTAAAATACAACCAACACACCATTGGTCCTATAATAAGTCAATATTAAGACAGCTTAAGGTACAATAGTATATCGTAAATCACGCCACCAACACACTATTGGTACTATCATGAAATATATAGAAGGACAACCTAGGGTACAATGATGTATCACAAATAGCACCACACATATGCACGAACAATGGCTTGTGTACACAATAGCTTATGTACACAGAGCAAAACATTACTCCACCTCCTCCTTGTTGGCACCATAGCTGTGTTTTCTGTTGTGAACTCTGTTTTCAGGCTCCCTCTTGTGGTCACAGGTGGTATTGTGTGAGTTTTGTTTTTGGGCTCCCCATGGTGGCTTTGTTTGTTATCCTGCGGATCTGTGGCTGAATCAGCTGCCTCGTTATGCACTAGGGAGTTTCCTATTTAGCTCTGCTTCACCTCCACTTGTTGCCGGCTGTCGATGTATTCAGTGCTATTCTGATCTCCCCTGATTATCTTCGTTTTCAGTCTCTTCTGAGAAGCTAAGTTTCTGTTTGATTATTTTTTGCTCATCAGTCTGCAATATGATTTCAGTATATGATGAGTTAGTCCAGCTTGCTAATATGTGAGTTCTTGCTGCTGGTAAGCTCTGGGGTACGGAGTTGCTTCCCCCGCACCGTTAGTTGGTGCGGGGGCTCGAGCAATCTCTGCGTGGATATTTTGCTTAGGGTTTTCTATTGACCGCACAGCTCCCTTCCTATTTTCTGCTATCTAGTGTTAGCGGGCCTCATTTGCTAAATCTATTTCATCTCTGCGTTTGTGCTTTCCCTGTTGTGAATTTGGATTCTGGGCTCCCCCGGTGGCTACTGGTGGTATTGAACTGGTGTCTTCATCTTCTCTGTTCACCTGTTCCCATCAAGATGTGGGAGTCGCTATATAACCTTGCTGCTCTGTTAGTTGCTTGCCAGTCAACAATGTTATCAGAAGCCTCTCTGTGCTTGTTCCTGCTCCTAGACAGCTACTAGATAAGTTGGACTCTTGTCCATGTTTGTTTTTGCATTTTGTTCCAGTTCACAGCTGTAGTTTCGTTACTGTGTCTGGAAAGCTCTTGTGAACGGGAATTGCCACTCTGGTGTTATGAGTTAATGCCAGAGTTTTAAAGTAATTTCTGGATGGTGTTTTTTGATAGGGTTTTCAGCTGACCATGAAAGTGTCCTTTCTGTCTTCTGCTATGTAGTAAGTGGACCTCAAATTTGCTAAACCTATTTTCATACTACGTTTGTTATTTCATCTCAACTCACCGCCAATACATGTGGGGGGCCTCTGTCTCCTTTCGGGGTATTTCTCTAGAGGTGAGCTAGGACTAATATTTTCCTCTGCTAGCTTTATTTAGTCCTCCGGCTGGGCTGGGCATCTAGAATCAACGTAGGCATGCTACTCGGCCACTGCTAGTTGTGCGTTAGGCTTAGTTCATGGTCAGCTCAGTTCCCATCTTCCAAGAGCTAGTTCCTATATATGCTTATGCTATGTTCTCTTGCCATTGAGATCATGACATTTCCCCTTAACTCACCGTTAATATTTGCGGGGGGCTTTTCTATATCTTTGGGGTCGTTTCTCTGAGGCAAGTAAGGACTTTACTTTCCCTCTAGGAATAGGTAGTTTCTCAGGCCGTGAAGAGACGTCTAGGATTTTCAGGTAACGTTCCACGGCTGCCTATAGTTGTTTGCGGATAGGATCAGGTTGCGATCAATCCAGATACCATTTCCCCAGAGCTGGTCGTCGGTTTAGTTACTTAGCTAGTCAAACTTGCGATCCTTGCCACTAGGATCATAACAGTTTTCATGGGGTGTCCATCAACCAGCCATCCTCCACTCCATCCATCTGGACTATCGAGCGTTGCACGGCACTCATCGGTGAACAAAACAGTTTGGAAGTCAGTCTTCAAGTATCATTTGGCCCACTGGAGCCGTTTCTGCTTGTGTGCAGTGGATAGAGGTGGTCGACAGGATGGCTTACGCACAGCTGCAAACCTCTGAAGGACCCTGTATCTTGTTGTTCTGGGGACGTTGGAGGCACCAGCAGCTTCAAAACTTGTCTGCTGCTATGGCAAGGCATTTTTGCAGCTGCTCTTTTAACCTTACGCAATTGCCTGTTGGAAAGAGTCCTCCATTTTTCCTTATCAGCACGCACACGTGTGTGCTGGGAATCAGCTACATACTTCTTGATTGTGCCATGATCACGATGAAGTGTCTTGGCAATGTTGATTGTAGTCATGCCTTGACCTAAATACTCCACAATTTGTTGCTTCTCAGCAGCCGACACATCCTTTTTCTTTCTCATTTTGGCAAAAAATGTAGGCTGCTTAATAATGTGGAGCAGCCTTCTTAAGTAGTCTTGCCTTTATTTGGACACACCTGCCAAACTAATTTGCACAGGTATCTGCAATTGCTTTCAGTGATATAAAGAGCCCTGACACACATCACCATCAATGAGTTTAAATGACAAACAAAAAAATTCTAACCTTATCACTCCTAAACTCTTTGTGCATAATAATTTGGAACACAGTGTATATACAAAAATATATCAATATATCTGGTGGGTAAAGTGAACAGGGAACTCCAAAATATTGAGTTATGCCCATATACAAATGTGTCCTAAATAAAAGAAATACTAGTGAAGTGCCATGTGCATAATGTATAAAAGGATTCTAGAGTGAAGGAATTTCTATTCCGAAATGCGCGTCGGGGTGCGCAGTATCCGGACTGGGCATATTGAAAGGTATAGTTTTGTGGTTTTTCCCTCCCGCTCTAGAATCCTTTTATACATTATGCACATGGCACTTCACTAGTATTTCTTTTATTTAGTACACATTTGTATATGGGCATAACTCAATATTTTGGAGTTCCCTGTTAACTTTACCCACCAGTTATATTGATATGTTTTTGTATATACATGCACTAGCTTTGTAGCCATCCGGCTATACATAACTTTGGATTTTACTACACATCTTTTTATGGTTTCACATATACATGTGTGTTTCATCTATGAGGCTATAAATGTGGTGGGATATGAGATAAACTATATACCAACTATACCTTGTCCGCTATTGGAGAGATTGATCCTTGATTTTATATATATATTTTATATATGGCTATTAACAATTTTGTTGTAATTCGGATACGTGCACAATTTTATTATATGCTGTTCTATTGTCTTTTATAATATGAGTTGAAATAAAATATACTTTTATTACTTATTACTCTCTGCTTTTGGTTTTCTTGGTCGTATCCTATTCAGAGCTTGGCTTTTCACTTATCTCCTGGAGTGGAATCCACTCATTTTTTTGCACATCACGGTGACTATATGGTATGAGTATTATTTTTTCACATATATATAATATTTTGTGTATTAATCATTATTAGTATACAATACCATAGGCTGCCATTGTTGTGTTTGTTTAACCCCCGGTAGCTACAATACTCATGAATAGTAGTTGGCACAATACACTTGATTCACTATTTACAGACAAAGGCTTTTTACTCTATTAACAAACTACTAGTTTATTATTGTGAATGAGGCATGTAAGAGACAGGCTTTTCCCTTTTGATGAGTTTGGCATAGTGTGGTTTCCAGCACTTCATCTGTCTACCTATGGCTTTCCAGTCCCTCTGCAAAAAAAAGGAGAAAAAACTCACCGACACCCCTCAAATCTGCATACTTTGGTGCAATGTCGTGGAACTGATTGCAGTCCATCTGCTTCTGCTCCACCCAGAGAAAACAAAGTCTAAGGGTACCGTCTCACAGTGGCACTTTTGTCGCTACGACGGTACGATCCGTGACGTTCCAGCGATATCCATACGATATCGCTGTGTCTGACACGCAGCAGCGATCAGGGACCCTGCTGAGAATCGTACGTCGTAGCAGATCATTTGGAACTTTATTTCGTCGCTGGATCTCCCGCTGTCATCGCTGGATTGGTGTGTGTGACACCGATCCAGTGATGCGTTCGCTTGTAACCAGGGTAAACATCGGGTTACTAAGCGCAGGGCCGCGCTTAGTAACCCGATGTTTACCCTGGTTACCATCGTAAATGTAAAAAAAAACCCCAGTACATACTCACATTCCAGTGTCCGTCAGGTCCCTAGCCGTCTGCTTCCCGCACTGACTGACTGCCGGCCGGAAAGTAAAAGCACAGCACAGCGGTGACGTCACCGCTGTGCTCTGCTTTCACTTTACGGCCGGCACTCACAGTCAGTGCGGGAAGCAGACGGCTAGGGACCTGACGGACACCAGAATGTGAGTATGTACTGTTTTTTTTTTTTACATTTACGATGGTAACCAGGGTAAACATCGGGTTACTAAGCGCGGCCCTGCGCTTAGTAACCCGATGTTTACCCTGGTTACCCAGGGACTTTGGCATCGTTGGTTGCTGGAGAGCTGTCTGTGTGACAGCTCCCCAGTGACCACACAACGACTTACCAACGATCACGGCCAGGTCGTATCGCTGGTCGTGATCGTTGGTAAATCGTTTTGTGTAACGGTACCCTTAGTGAAATCAAGAAAATAGATGAAAGGGTGGCACAGCCTGGACATGAAACGGCCGTTGTCCTCATGGTGACCTGCTCCCCTGCATTCATGTTTTAACTTTTTTCAATAAAGAAGGCTTTTTATGGTATACAAGAGTGTCAACCTTTCATCTGTTTTATTCATTCTACTTTCCAGTCCCTCTGCTCATCAATGCTCGTGGACTATGTGACCAGCTGGACCTTGGGCTTAGGGGATCCACCTCAACCAGTGAGCCCCTTGAACTTCTCATAACAGGTTTGTTGCTGCTGACTGGGACAAGAAGGTCTGAAGCTTACAGTCACATCAGAGTATGAAGTCATGATGTAGCTGTGACTAGAGCTGAGGGCATCCAGTTGGGCAGTAGGCTTAGCAACACCTATTGATTTTAGTCATGTGGACATAAGAATACTCAGCAGAAAAAAATCCAATGGCTTCAAAGGAGAGTTCTGTGTACATGAACTGAGACCTTTGTAAAGGTCACTATTAGTGATGAACGAATATACTCGTTACTCGAGATTTCCCGAGCATGCTCGGAGGTCCTCCAAGTATTTTTTAGTACTCGGATATTTAGTTTTCATCACTGCAGCTGAATGATTTACATCTGTTAGCCAGCATAAGTACATGTGGGGGTTGCCTGGTTGCTAGGGAATCCCCACATGTACTTATGCTGGCTAACAGATGTAAATCATGCAGCTGCGGTGATGAAAACTAAATCTCCGAGCACTAAAAAATACTCGGAGGACCCCCGAGCGTGCTCGGGAAATCTCGAGTAACGAGTATATTCGCTCATCACTAATCACTATGTAAAAAGGGCGGATAGGAGTTTTGTCCATCGTCTATTGTCTTCAGCTAAATCTGAGTTATCTGACACCATCTTTATAATGTAATGTTACCTTTAAATGCTCCTGTGGTAATAATGTGGGAACTGCTGAAAAGTGATGAGATGACTAAAAAAACAAATATTTGTTAGGTAGATTGTGACAAAAATTTTTTAGTAATTATGTCAAAAGTAACATTATAACAATAAGTTATTTTCGTGCTTTGAAAGTACAGTAAAACAAACAAAAAGAAACGTCAAACAAAACAAAATATTTTGGTTCACAGTCAAAATCTTTTACAGCTCTCTCGAAACACTCTGCAAGCTTTAATACCCTTAACTGAGTTAGTCTTCAATGGTACCAGGTTTCCTGCCTCTCTAAATCCATTAAATACGTTTTCAATACTAGAAGTATGTTCTCATGCACCCAAGGCAACTGCCTATTCACAGTCCCGCTTCCACCATAAAACATTTCCATTCTGTACCTGCAGTGATATAAATACAAGTAGCAGTGCCAGCTTTCTGAATCAAAACAATGAACCAATGTAAAATCCAGTGGTTTCTAGTTTTACTGTGGCATGCAATAAAATTAGAATGAAACACATCACTTGATCAGCACAGCACAAAGCAAATGGTCCGAAAATGTTTGTGAAACCCATAGTAAATCTTCTCGGGCATGAGCAAGGCTTCGAGCAGTTCTGGCATTTACAGCGCAGTATTTGTACTTAATTGTTCCAGCTGGTTCCTGCTCCAACAAGCAAATGATGAAAGCAGATTCAGATGTTTTAAAAGTCAAATGAGAAAACTTAAAGACCAAATGGGGTCTCGTTTGAATAAATGAGGCAGAATCCAAGTACTGGCAATTCTGTGAATAGAGCTTTAACTTTTAAAATTTGCTCTATTTTTCCAATCTGAATGGGTCCTGTTTGTTTTGTTTCCATAGCATTCTTACTTCAGGTTTACATCAATGACATCATCAATTTGCCTTTATAATAAGGCACATAAACCAAAAGCAGGTGCTGCTAGTTAGCAGAGGTAAACGTATGGCACAATAATCGTATACAGGAAAAGGTAGTCCGGAGTCACAGTTCCACAGTAAAAGAAAGTATATTTTCTACAATGTATTGAAATATAAAGTATTAAAATAAAAAAAATTGTTGCTTGACAGAATTAATATATTGGGTTATGTATAGAAATACTGTTCAGAATAATATCATAGAGCAAACCTGGCGAAAGTGCAGCCTGTATGCTAATAGTGGTGGTGACTATAATGGTGGAGGAGGAAGCCGACGGTCCCTTCTTCCATCATTCAGTGTGTGTGTGACTGAGACAGCAGATTATGTCACTATGTCGCATCTGCTGTGCGGAGCATCATTGCAAAGACAGGAGCCCAGCACGGAGGAATCAGGAGCAATGCGAGTATGTGGACATTTTTATATATATGTTTGCATGTGTGCGGTATGTATGTCTGTACATAGAAGGGCTAGAGGGCTCATACTGGACACACAGTGGCTTGTGAAAGTATTCACCCCCTTGGCTTTTTACCTATTTTGTTACATTAGAACCTGTGTTTAAATGTTATTGCAATCCGATTTGTGTGTGATCCATCAACACTAAATAGTCTAGTTGGTGAAGTTAACAGAGAAAAATAGAGGCATAGATTAAATTTATGTGATCAAATGATTAAAAATTGGCATGTGCATATGTATTCACCCCTTTTGCTATGAAACTCCTAAAGGTTCCGGTGCAAGCAATTACCTTCATAAGTCACATGCATAGCGACAGGACGTTCACTTGTGTGCAATCTAAGTGTCACATGGTCTGTCAATTTATACAGGGCCGCCACCAGGAATTTCTGGACCCCATAGTGGCAATATTTTTGGGCCCCCTTAAGACTCCGCCCAGTCTCCACCCTAGCTCCACCTCCAATCATTGAACCTTCCACAGTCCCACCGCCCACTCATAGAAAAACTCCACTTCTGCACCACGTCCTCACAAATTGCACAGTAACAGTTCCCATTGAACACCACATCACATACGTAGCTGGACGCTGTTGTTTTGGACAAAAGATTTTTATTTAAGCCGCCACCATGACAAGGTAGACTCTTTTGGCCGTGCCCTACTCTACTCTTACCTATTAAGCATTTGTTAAAATATCCTGTAGTCTTTTTAGGTATATATTTTTATTTATGTGTCTTTAAGGGAATGTTTCACATACATTTTTTAAAATGAACAATAATAAATATGGTATATACAAGGGACAAAAACCATTACACCGTGGCCGGACCACATATTACCTCCACATAGTGACTGAATAATACCACAATCAAGGGACAAATGCAGTCACACCATGGCCAGACAACATATTACCTCCACATAGTGACCGAATAATACCATGGTGATGGTGGTCCTGAGTATACACAAACACTTTTTCTGAAAGGCCACAGAGGCTACAACACTATTAAAAACCCCTTAGTGACCAGGACAATTTTTTGAAATCTGACCAGTATCCATTTATGTGATAATAACTCTGGAACGCTTCAACATATCCCATTGATTTGGAGAATGTTTTTTCATGACACATTGTACTTTATGGTAATG
This sequence comes from Ranitomeya variabilis, assembly GCF_051348905.1. Classification (NCBI taxonomy): domain Eukaryota; kingdom Metazoa; phylum Chordata; class Amphibia; order Anura; family Dendrobatidae; genus Ranitomeya; species Ranitomeya variabilis. Next base: position 100,246,992 of record NC_135237.1, read on the forward strand.
GTAAATTTATGTCTATATATTTTGTGCTTATTTATTAAAATATCAGAGCTTTGACAAAAATATAAAAAAGTCCAATTTTCAAAATTTGAATGATTATTAGTAGTGATGAGCGAATATACTGGTTACTCGAGATTTTCTGAGCACGCTCGGGGGTCCTCCAAGAATTTTTTAGTGCTCAGAGATTTAGTTTTCATCACCTCAGGTGAATGATTTACAGCTATTAGCCAGGCTAAGTACATGTGGGGGTTGCCTGGTTGCTAGGGAATCCCCACATGTAATCAAGCTGGCTAATAGCTGTAAATCATTCAGCTGCGGCAAAAGAAAACTAAATCTCCGAGCGCTAAAAAATACTCGGAGGACAAGTATATTCGCTCATCACTAATTATTAATGATGAGCGAATATACTCGCTACTCGAGATTTCTCGAGCATGCTCAGGTGTCCTCCGAGTAATTTTTAGTGCTTGGAGATTTCGTTTTTTTTTGCCGCAGCTGGATGATTTACAGCTACTAGCCTGCTTGATTACATGTGGGGATTCCCTAGCAACCAGGCAACCCCCACATGTACTTATGCTGGCTAATAGCTGTAAATAATTCAGCTGAGGCGATGAAAACTAAATCTCCGAGCACTAACAAATACTCGGAGGTCACCCGAGCATGCTCGAGAAATCTCGAGTAACGAGTTTGGAGCGGCCCCCAGACGCAGGGCAGCGGGGTACTCGGTACCGGGTCTCTCTCGGTTCTGGGGATGTTACGGTGGCCTGACCCGGTCTGTGGCCCTGCTAAGGGGCGCCCAATTAAAGATGTAGGTGACGGTGTAGGTAGCAGTAAATGACGAGGACACAGGATTGCAGTCTCTTTACCTTTTTACTGAAGGCTTCGGCATCCGCAATCCAGAGCACTGCTAACAGGGCTGGCTGAGACCGGCCGGTCTGAAGGCACATCCAGAGTTCCCTTTACAGGTGGAAATCCGTAGCCTTCCTACTAGCGCCTGGGTGTTGTAGTACTTCCCTGCTGAGCACCATGGGATAGTCCTCACAACTGTCGTCTATGTTTCTGTTCTTTCTCTCCGTCCCCCAGATGATATGGATAGGACACACCCGTATGATGGGGTAGGCCTGGAGTTATTTTATAGGGACCCTAGAGACGCCCCTCTCCCACAATTGCCTCCGTTGTCTTCATTAGGTGAAAAGGTGAGACAGCCAACCTAGAGTTAACTGCCCTGCCGTAGTTCAAAGTAATGCGTAGAGTCTATTATTTCCTCGGCGTTCCGGCCGCCGGCTACGCGCCTCAGAAGGATGTTGCCGATCTCGGGGCACTACTCCTACTGGTTCTATCTCCTTTGTGCTGTGATCTCGTTTCTCACTTCTCCACAATATACTTCGCTTCGTGTCCTTTCTTAAGATGCCGCCGCAATGAGGTGCAGGCGCGGCTCCGTAACGATCTGTCCTTGTGCTAGGCCTCTGTCAGGATCCCACCCCTGACAGGGACCCCCCTGAGTCTTCCCAAGCAATGCTCTCCTCTCACTAGATGTTACCTGGGCAAAACCCAGTCAGCTTCTCTCTAACTTCCTATCCAACCCCCAGTTTTACCAGAGTGTGAGGAGTGGCCTAATACATAGAACCTTTTGCTCCCCCTGATGGCCGGAGTGTGAAGTGTAATATGTGACTGTGATACCTGGTCAGGTGAACTCTTTTAGTGCAATCAGACGTACCATCACTCCCCTTGGCGGCAGAGCGACGTTACTGCAACGACCAGGTCTCTGGGGCGCAGCAAGTATATTCGCTCATCACTAATGATTATCTCTTTATCAGATAGTAATACTACAGAAAAGCATTAATAAATAACATTTCCCACATGTGTGCTTTACATTAGCACCATTTGTAAAATGTTATTTTATTTTGTTAGCCTTTTAGGAGGTTTAAAAATGTAGCTGCCAGTTTTCATTTTTTCAAGGAAATGTACAAAATTATTTTTTTTTAGGGACCTATCCTGGTTTGAAGTGACTTTAGGGGTCCTATATAACCCCCCAAAAGGTATACCATTTTAAAAACAGCACCCTGACATATTGAAAACTGCTGTCGGGTAGTTTATTAACCCTTCAGGTGCTTTTCAGGAATTAATGCAAAGTGACATGACAGGAATGAAAAAGTGTATTTTTACCATCTAACTATTGCTAACTTCTGAACAGGCCATTGTAGCCAGCAGACTTTAAGGCCGCTATTTGGCTATGAATTGCCATGGCAAACATCATGACCACACAATCATGATCTTAGGGCACCGATGATAAAGAGGGAGCCTCCACACTCTGTTAACCATTTATATGATGTAGTCATTATTGCCAGCAGCATCTAAGGGGTTAAACAGATATGGATGGTGTCAACACTGATGGTGGCTAATGCAGCAAGCTGAAAAACAATAAAGGTTGCACCATTATTTACCAAGAATGATTACTTTAGAACATTTAAAATGGATTACTGCCATAGAAAGTAGGAAAAAAGAGCTATATAATGTACACATGAAATATTTATCTGCAAAATTTGCTATGAAAAAAGGAAGGTACTTCGCGCATAAATTGGCCAATGTATGTGAGCCAAATTGCCACGTCAAGGCGTCATTCATAATTGGGTACCTATCCTGTTTTGTCACCTCTCCTGGGCAAAAAAGCCTACAATTTATGGGTCAGGAGTGGACCAGATAACTACTTAAAATCACCTGTGGCTATTGGGAGTGGGAATGCACATGTCCTAAAAGGCTTAATACAAATAGAGAACAAGACCAGCACATCCAAGCTAGTGTGAAGAGGCGCCAATGAAAAAAACATATAAGTTGAAAAACAATAAAGGCTGCCCCATTATTTACCAAGAATGATTACTCTAGAACAGAGGTGTCAAACTGCATTCCTCGAGGGCCGCCAACAGGTCATGTTTTCAGGATTTCCTTGTATTGCACAGGTGATAATTTAATCACCTGCACAGAATGATTCCAGCACCTAGTGGAATGCTAAGGAAATCCTGAAAACATGACCTGTTGGCGGCCCTCGAGGAATGCAGTTTGACACCTCTGCTCTAGAACATTGAAAATGCATTACTGCCATAGAAAATAGGAAAAAAGCGCTATATAATGTGACATCATGACATCATGTCGACCTGACACTGTCTGTAGGTTACTGTGCACAATCCTGAAGACACATTCCTGTTAAGATTGCTTACAAGTGTGTTTCGATACTCCAGCATGCGCACATCCCTTGCCAGGGGGGAAGGGAAACGGGCTACATTTACTCTTGTACCATGGATCTAACAGAGTGGCAACCCAATAGTCAGTAATATTTCTGACCCTAAGATTTGGGGCATCATGCTGAAGATAGTGCAGCAAGAAGGCGCTCATGTGCTGGGCGCTTTCAAGAGGTCCAAGTCTATGGTGTGTTGGTGGCAGGGTAACACACAAGGTTGCATCCTCCATCCCCTCCCACAAACCATGGACAAAAGCGAGGGTATCATTATCCTCTTCATCTCCTGACTGTTGCGCATCCATTACCTCGTCCACCTCCATTTGTTCCTTGGCTACTGCACCTTCACTAACCGTTTGTCTGGTACCATGAGCCCTCCACAATTGCTGTAATCCACTGTCCTATGGCCCTCTCCTGTGCGATGACAGTCAAGAAATTTGAGATATTGTTATCCCTTCCGCATCCTCCTCTGCTTCCATTTCTTCCTCTTGGACCACCACCTCCTCACGCAGAATATTCAAAGTGTGCTCCAGCATGTAGATGACCGGAGTAGCGATGCTGATGATGGCATCATCAGCACTAACCATCTTAGTAGCCATTTCAAAACTGTGCAGAAGGGTTCATAGATTTCTCATCTGTGCCCACTCCGCAAGCATGATTTGCACCATGTCCGGATTGCGTTAGCCAAGGCTGTGCAAAAGGACATACTGCACCAGTGCTTGTCGCTGCTGCCATAGTCGCTGCAACATGTGCAGTGTGGAATTCCACCATGTTGGAACATTGCAAATCAAACGGTCAATTGGTAGACCGAAAGACCACTGTAGTGATGCAAGTTGATGACCTGCTGAGTGCGAGTCAGAAATGAGCACACAGTGACTATGCTTTCTGTATCAGCGCATCCAGGCAGAGAAATTGCTGTACCACCAGGTTCAGGATGTGAGAAATGCAAGGCATGTGTGTGAGGTTGCCCCAGTATAGGGATGCCACCACTTTTTCACCGTTATCGCCTTCCCTGGCTCCAGGTTCAGTGGAGACAGCGTTGTCCACAACTCTTGAATTTTGTGACTGCGATCCTCAAGGCTTAATAATTTGAGCACTGCCTGATTACGGTGAGCCATGGCTGTGCAATATGAAGGTGGGGGGATTCTATATGCACTGTTGGAACGCGTGATTAAGGGTGAGGTTGGGGGCACAGGTGGAAGCTCTAGAGGTGGTGGAGAAGACAGAAGCAGTGGAGGAAGTGTTATATGCAGAGGTTTGTCCCACAAGCCTTGGGGATTCAAAGACTTGTGGAGCAGCCCCTTGACCGCCTGCCCCCACAGCCACCAGAATCAACCAGTGCCCAGTCTGCGAGACGTAACGACGCTGCCCATATTTGCTTGTCCAGGTGTCAGTGGTCAAATGCACCATGCCAGACATAGATTTTGTCAGGGAACGGGTGATGTTTTCAGTGACATGCTGGTGTAGTGAAGCACAGCTTTCTTAGAGAAGTAATGGTGACTGGGCAACTGGTACTAGGGACTGCGACTGCCATCAACTTTCTGAAACCATCTGTATCCACCAGGTGGAAAGGCAGCATTTTCGTGGCCAATAGATTGGAGATGGGTGGAGTTTTATCTCTTAGCTTTGGCATGTTTAGCAGGAAACATTCTTTTACGTGACCACAACTGCGGGACCGAGGGCTGGCTGTTGTGCTGAGAGAGGGTGGATTACAGAGATCAGGACAAACTGCTGGACTGTGAGTGAGGTGCAGCCGGAGATGTTATGGTGCATTGAGAAAGATGTGTTGTTTTAGGTTACACAAAAGCAGCAGTCATGTCTACTTTCATAACAGCTTCACCCCAACTGTAGGGGGTAAACAAGTCTAGTTTTTGAGGCCATAGACCTGTGTGAGAAGACTTGTTATGGTGATGGAGAAGGAAGCAGCAGATGGGGTTGGTGGAACGGCCAGTGGTTGGTGAGGTCCGCCAGTCTGCATTTTAGCGTTGTGAGATTCCCACACTGAAGCAAGTTGATTGCGTATGTGCCAGCTCATGCATGTAGTTGTCAAATTATTGCAAATTTTGCCTCTACTGATTTTTTTTTGCAAATTTGACAGATAACATGTGCTGGGTCATCCTTTGCGGTCTCAAAAATGCTAAGGCTAGGCAATCCTTGCTGTCCCTGCGAACTGCAAACTTGCGACCAGTGCTGGCCACAACTAGAGTTGGGGCTGACGATGCAGTGCTTGCTGTCTTTGCATCACTTTGTGTCTGTGTTGGAAGCTGCAATGTAATCTCCTCATCTTCCTTCTATTCCACCTCCTCTGCTGAGCTATTCAGCTGCGTACCTCTGGGTTCAAACCAAGCGGGATCTACAACCTCATCATCCTCTCTGTTCTCACACTCCTCATCCTGAAAGTCACCCTTCTCCTCTTCCTGCTCTGACAGCACAATGCAGTTTGCGTGTGCCTCTGGTGTCTGAGTCTCATCAGATCACATCCACCCTTGGTGATTAATGTCTGGTGATGAGGGTCTGGATTCTGTTCTAACCCTACTTCATCTGGTCCTGGATCCAACATGAAAAATTTGGGCCATCGGTGCAGATGCTTTCCTCCTCTGGATGCTGTGATTCTTTGGAGCAAACCTCTGATGCCCATGGAATAGATTATCTGAACAGCTCTGCAAAATGGCCCGTCTGTGGTTCCCCACAGTCAGTTGGGCATTTGGAAATTTTTGACAAGAGGGAAACAAGAGTGATTGGGGTGCCACCTCTGAGGATTGTTGTTATGACCCCAGTGGACAGGGTCTCAGAGGAACGTGTAAGTCTGCAAGATACAAAAATCCAGCTCATAGGGCTGTGGTAACTGGGTTGACCAAATAGCTACTCCTAACGCCAACACTAGAAGTAGCCGGGGATCATGCCTACGGTGATCGCTAGATGACTCGCGCCAGCCGGAGAATCTAACTACCCCTAGGAGAAGAAAACAAAGACCTCTCTTGCCTCCAGAGAAAGGGACCCCAAAGCAAGATACAAGCCCCCCACAAATAATAACGGTGAGGTAAGAGGAAATGACAAACACAGAAATGAACCAGGTTCAGCACAGAGAGGCCAGCTTACTAATAGCAGAATATAGCAAGATAACTTATCTGGTCAACAAAAACCCTATAAAAATCCACGCTGGAGATTCAAGAACCCCCGAACCGTCTAACGGTCCGGGGGGAGAACACCAGCCCCCTAGAGCTTCCAGCAAAGGTCAGGATACAGATAGGAACAAGCTGGACAAAAATACCAAACAAAACAAAAGCAAAAAGCAAAGAAGCAGACTTAGCTTGAAAAACAGGAACCAGGATCAGAGGACAAGAGCACAACAGATTAGCTCTGATTTCAACGATGCCAGGCATTGAACTGAAGGTCCAGGGAGCTAATATAGCAACGCCCCTGAACTAACGGCCCAGGTGAGGATATAGGAAAAGACAGACGCTCCAGAGTCAAATCACTAATGACCACTAGAGGGAGCAAAAAGCAAAATCACAACAGTACCCCCCCCTTAGTGAGGGGTCACCGAACCCTCACCACGACCACCAGGGCGATCAGGATGAGCGGCATGAAAGGCACGAACTAAATCGGCCGCATGAACATCAGAGGCGACCACCCAGGAATTATCTTCCTGACCATAGCCCTTCCACTTGACCAGGTACTGAAGCCTCCGCCTGGAGAGACGAGAATCCAAGATCTTCTCCACCACGTACTCCAACTCGCCCTCAACCAACACCGGAGCAGGAGGCTCAGCAGAAGGAACCACAGGCACAACGTACCGCCGCAACAAGGACCTATGAAACACGTTGTGGATAGCAAACGACACAGGTAGATCCAGGCGAAAGGATACAGGATTAAGAATTTCCAATATCTTGTAAGGACCAATAAAACGAGGTTTAAATTTGGGAGAGGAAACCTTCATAGGAACAAAGCGGGAAGAAAGCCACACCAAATCCCCAACACGTAGTCGGGGACCCACACCGCGGCGGCGGTTGGCAAAGCGCTGAGCCCTCTCCTGTGACAACTTCAAGTTGTCCACCACAAGATTCCAGATCCGCTGCAACCTATCCACCACAGAATCCACCCCAGGGCAGTCAGAAGGTTCCACATGACCCGAAGAAAAACGAGGGTGGAAACCAGAGTTGCAGAAAAACGGCGAAACCAAGGTGGCGGAACTAGCCCGATTATTAAGGGCAAACTCAGCTAACGGCAAGAAGGTCACCCAATCGTCCTGATCAGCAGAGACAAAACACCTCAAATAAGCCTCCAAAGTCTGATTAGTTCGCTCCGTCTGTCCATTAGTCTGAGGATGGAAAGCAGACGAAAACGACAAGTCAATGCCCATCCTACTACAAAAGGATCGCCAGAATCTGGAAACGAACTGGGATCCTCTGTCTGACACAATATTCTCAGGGATGCCGTGCAAACGAACCACGTTCTGGAAAAACACAGGAACCAGATCGGAAGAGGAAGGCAGTTTAGGCAAAGGAACCAAATGGACCATCTTGGAGAAGCGATCACATATCACCCAGATAACAGACATGCCCTGAGACACCGGAAGATCAGAAATGAAATCCATGGAGATATGTGTCCAAGGTCTCTTAAGGCCCCGTCTCACATAGCGAGATCGCTAGCGAGATCGCTGCTGAGTCACAAGTTTTGTGACGCAACAGCGACCTCCATAGCGATCTCGCTATGTGTGACACGTACCAGCGATCAGGCCCCTGCTGCGAGATCGCTGGTCGTGTCAGAATGGCCTGGACCTTTTTTTGGTCGTTGAGGCCCCGCTGACATCGCTGAATCGGTGTGTGTGACACCGATCCAGCGATGTCTTCACTGGTAACCAGGGTAAACATCGGGTTACTAAGCGCAGGGCCGCGCTTAGTAACCCGATGTTTACCCTGGTTACCAAAAAAACCAAACAGTACATACTCGCCTTTCGGTGTCCCTTGCCGTCTGCTTCCTGCTCTCACTGACTCCCGGCCGTACAGTGAGAAGTGAGAGCACAGCAGTGACGTCACCGCTGCGCTCTGCTCTCACTGTACGGCGGCTCAGTCAGTGCAGGAAGCAGACGGCAAGGGACACCGAAAGGCGAGTATGTAGTGTTTGTTTTTTTTGGTAACCAGGGTAAACATCGGGTTACTAAGCGCGGCCCTGCGCTTAGTAACCCGATGTTTACCCTGGTTACCCGGGTGCTGTAGGGGGACTTCGGCATCGTTGAAGACAGTTTCAACGATGCCGAAGTCGTTCCCCTGATCGTTGGTCGCTGGGGAGAGCGGTCTGTGTGACAGCTCCCCAGCGACCACACAGCGACTTACCAACGATCACGGCCAGGTCATATCGCTGGTCGTGATCGTTGGTAAATCGCTTAGTGAGACGGGGCCTTTAGGGACAGGCAAGGGCAAGAGCAACCCGCTGGCACGAGAACAGCAAGGCTTAGCTCGAGCACAAGTCCCACAGGACTGTACAAATGACCGCACATCCCTAGACAAGGAAGGCCACCAAAAGGATCTGGCCACCAGATCTCTGGTGCCAAAAATTCCTGGGTGACCTGCCAACACCGAGGAATGAACCTCGGAAATGACTCTGCTGGTCCACTTATCAGGCACAAACAGTCTGTCAGGTGGACAAGAATCAGGCCTATCAGCCTGAAATCTCTGCAACACACGTCGCAGATCAGGAGAAATAGCTGACAAGATAATACCATCCTTAAGAATACCAACAGGTTCAGCGACTCCAGGAGCATCAGGCACAAAGCTCCTGGAAAGAGCATCGGCCTTCACATTCTTTGAACCTGGTAAATACGAGACAACAAAGTCAAAACGGGAGAAAAACAATGACCAGCGGGCCTGTCTAGGATTCAGGCGTTTAGCAGACTCGAGATACATCAGATTTTTGTGATCAGTCAAGACCACCACACGATGCTTAGCACCCTCGAGCCAATGACGCCACTCCTCAAATGCCCATTTCATGGCCAACAACTCCCGATTGCCCACATCATAATTTCGCTCCGCAGGCGAAAACTTCCTAGAGAAAAAGGCGCAAGGTCTCATAACAGAGCAACCAGGGCCTCTCTGCGACAAAACGGCCCCTGCTCCAATCTCTGAAGCATCCACCTCAACTTGAAAGGGAAGCGAGACATCAGGCTGGCACAAAACAGGCGCCGAAGTAAACCGACGTTTCAACTCCTGGAAAGCCTCCACGGCAGCAGGAGCCCAATTAACCACATCGGAGCCCTTCTTGGTCATATCCGTCAAAGGTTTCACAATGCTAGAAAAGTTAGCGATAAAACGACGGTAGAAGTTAGCGAAACCCAAGAACTTCTGAAGACTCTTAACTGACGAGGGCTGAGTCCAATCAAGAATAGCTCGGACCTTGACTGGGTCCATCTCCACAGCAGAAGGGGAAAAAATGAACCCCAAAAAGGGAACCTTCTGTACACCAAAAAGACACTTTGAGCCCTTGACAAACAAAGAATTTTCACGCAAAATTTTAAAGACCATCCTGACCTGCTCCACATGCGAGTCCCAATTATCAGAAAAAAACAGAATATCATCCAGATAAACGATCAGAAATTTATCCAGATAGTTCCGGAAAATGTCATGCATAAAGGACTGAAAAACTGAAGGGGCATTAGAGAGCCCAAAAGGCATCACCAAGTACTCAAAATGACCTTCGGGCGTATTGAATGCGGTTTTCCATTCATCCCCTTGCTTAATGCGCACAAGGTTGTACGCACCACGAAGGTCTATCTTGGTAAACCACTTGGCACCTTTAATCCGGGCAAACAAGTCAGACAACAGAGGCAAAGGATACTGAAATTTGACAGTGATCTTATTTAAAAGCCGATAGTCAATACAAGGCCTCAAAGATCCGTCCTTTTTAGCCACAAAAAAGAATCCCGCACCAAGAGGGGAAGAAGACGGACGGATGTGTCCTTTCTCCAGAGACTCCTTGATATATGAACGCATAGCGGTATGTTCAGGTATCGACAGATTAAACAGTCTTCCCTTAGGAAATTTACTGCCTGGAATCAAATCTATTGCACAGTCACATTCCCTATGAGGAGGCAATGCACTGGACCTGGACTCGCTAAAGACATCCTGATAATCAGACAAGTACTCCGGAACTTCCGAAGGCGTAGAAGAAGCAATAGACACAGGCAGGGAATCCTCATGAATACCACGACAGCCCCAACTAGACACTGACATAGCCTTCCAGTCAAGGACTGGATTATGGGTCTGTAACCATGGCAGCCCCAAAACAACCAAATCATGCATTTTATGTAGAACGAGAAAACGTATCACCTCGCGGTGTTCAGGAGTCATGCACATGGTAACCTGTGTCCAATACTGCGGCTTATTTTCTGCCAATGGCGTAGCATCAATACCCCTAAGAGGGATAGGATTTTCCAATGGTTCAAGAACAAAACCACAGCGCTTAGCAAATGAGAGATCCATAAGACTCAGGGCAGCACCTGAATCTACAAACGCCATGACAGGATAAGATGACAGTGAGCAAATCAAAGTTACAGACAGAATAAACTTAGGATGCAAATTACCAACGGTGACAGGACTAACAACCTTAGATATACGTTTAGAGCATGCTGAGATAACATGTGTAGAATCACCACAGTAGTAGCACAAGCCATTCCGGCGTCTATGAATTTTCCTCTCATTTCTAGTCAGGATTCTATCACATTGCATCAAATCAGGTGTCCGTTCAGACAACACCATGAGGGAATTTGCGGTTTTTCTATCACATTGCATCACATCAGGTGTCTGTTCAGACAACAACATGAGGGAATTTGCGGTTTTGCGCTCCCGCAACCGCCGGTCAATTTGAATAGCCAGGGACATGGTATCATTCAGACCTGTGGGAATGGGAAAACCCACCATAACATTCTTAATGGCCTCAGAAAGGCCATTTCTAAAATTAGCGGCCAGTGCACACTCGTTCCAATGTGTCAGCACGGACCATTTCCGAAATTTTTGGCAATACACCTCAGCCTCGTCCTGGCCCTGAGACATAGCCAGCAAGGCTTTCTCTGCCTGAATCTCAAGATTGGGTTCCTCATAAAGTAAACCGAGCGCCAGAAAAAACGCATCAATATCAGCCAATGCCGGATCTCCTGGCGCCAACGAAAAAGCCCAATCCTGAGGGTCACCCCGTAAGAATGAAATAACAATTTTTACTTGTTGAGCAGAGTCTCCAGACGAACAAGGTTTCAGGGACAAAAATAATTTACAATTATTCCTGAAATTCCTAAACTTAAATCGGTCTCCTGAAAACAGTTCAGGAATCGGAATCTTGGGTTCAGACCTAGGATTTCTGGTAACATAATCTTGTATACCCTGCACACGAGCGGCAAGCTGGTCCACACTTGTAATCAAGGTCTGGACATTCATGTCTGCAGCAAGCTTAAGCCACTCTGAGGTAAAGGGGAAAAGAAAAAAAAAAAAAAAAAAATGAGAGAGGGAAAAAAAAAAACTCAAAATTTTCTTTCTTATAATCCCACTTCTGCAATGCATTAAACATTTAATACTGGCCTGGCATACTGTTATGACCCCAGTGGACAGGGTCTCAGAGGAACGTGTAAGTCTGCAAGATACAAAAATCCAGCTCATAGGGCTGTGGTAACTGGGTTGACCAAATAGCTACTCCTAACGCCAACACTAGAAGTAGCCGGGGATCATGCCTACGGTGATCGCTAGATGACTCGCGCCAGCCGGAGAATCTAACTACCCCTAGGAGAAGAAAACAAAGACCTCTCTTGCCTCCAGAGAAAGGGACCCCAAAGCAAGATACAAGCCCCCCACAAATAATAACGGTGAGGTAAGAGGAAATGACAAACACAGAAATGAACCAGGTTCAGCACAGAGAGGCCAGCTTACTAATAGCAGAATATAGCAAGATAACTTATCTGGTCAACAAAAACCCTATAAAAATCCACGCTGGAGATTCAAGAACCCCCGAACCGTCTAACGGTCCGGGGGGAGAACACCAGCCCCCTAGAGCTTCCAGCAAAGGTCAGGATACAGATAGGAACAAGCTGGACAAAAATACCAAACAAAACAAAAGCAAAAAGCAAAGAAGCAGACTTAGCTTGAAAAACAGGAACCAGGATCAGAGGACAAGAGCACAACAGATTAGCTCTGATTTCAACGATGCCAGGCATTGAACTGAAGGTCCAGGGAGCTAATATAGCAACGCCCCTGAACTAACGGCCCAGGTGAGGATATAGGAAAAGACAGACGCTCCAGAGTCAAATCACTAATGACCACTAGAGGGAGCAAAAAGCAAAATCACAACAGATTGTACTGTGTGTTATGTCAATGTGGAGGAAGAGGACAAGAGGCCATTTGATGCAGCGCTTGCCATCCACTGGAGCACATGTTGTTTCTGAGCATCGTCTACAAGATGTACCGCTGTGCGGCTGCCAAAGAAAGGGAGTCGAGTAGCCTGTTCAGTAACACCTAACCCACGTACATGTCGAACACCAAGCCTATTCCCTCTTTCACCACAACCTTGCTTTTTCCAACTCATGTTATAAGTAGCAGTCACCTTTAGTAACCTGCTGTTTCACAACCTTAGGCCCACAGCGGTCAATCACCTGTTACTAAATGAACAATCATTATTTATTTTCTTAGATAGTGTGCCTGAACAACACTGTTATACCTAATGGTTTTTAAGTGGAATTCTGGCCTTCTGATTTGCCACTGAAACACAGTTTTTGGATTAGCTAATTGGACCTTGTAGCTGCACCCAATATTAGGCCTAACGATTTTTAAGTGGAAATCTGGCCTTCTGATTTGCCACTGGAATGCAGTTTTGAAAAATACCGCGATGAGGAAGGTGCTCACTGTTTAGATCTGAGGTGCTCAGGAGTGAACAATAATATATGACATATGAGAAAAACTCCGGCACACTACAACTGAAAAATCTCAAAGTTTATTTTTGACATACTCAAAGTTTGTTCAAGCAATAGGGTTTCCCCACTTAGTTCAGGATATAGGGTTTCCAAAAATAGAAATAAACGAATATGCTTCTTCAATACACCTTGTTTGGACATATACAATTTCCTTCTCAACGTTTTGGCTAAAAAGCCTTTTTTTACCAGCAAAGGGACATTTAATCTCTTGAAAAAGGCTTTTTAGCCGAAACGTTGAGAAGGAAATTGTATATGTCCAAACAAGGTGTATTGAAGAAGCATATTCGTTTATTTCTATTTTTGTAAACCCTATATCCTGAACTAAGTGGGGAAACCCTACTGCTTGAACAAACTTTGAGTATGTAAAAAATAAACTTTGAGATTTTTCAGTTGTAGTGTGCCGGAGTTTTTCTCATATGGAATGCAGTTTTGTCACAAATAATTTGGAGTAGCTAATTAGGCCTCGTGGCTGCACCCCAATATTAGGCCTAATGATTCTTAAGTGGAAAGAAGGCCTTCTGATTTGCCACTGGAACACAGTTTTCTCACAAATAATTTGGAGTAGCAAATGAGGCCTCCGGAGACTGCTACACAGTTTTTGCACAATCTAGTTTGATGCTGGAAGATCTATTTCGCACAGGACAGGCTCCTATTTATTTAACTGACTAGTTGCCTTTCAGCACCATCACTAGCGCAGGAGCAAGCTCTCTGCACTGTGACACTGAGACAATGGTGCCAGCAAAACAAGATGTCCACTTTTTATATTGCCAGGGACATGTGACTTTGGCAGCCAATCACAGAAGACTTTGTTCCATAACTTTGTGGATGGTTTCTGCACCCTGATTGGCTGCTGGAATCAACATACATAAAGTTCAGGGGAAAAAAAAAAAAAACGCCACTCCTCTAACCTCTCCACACCCCTTCCTCTCATCAAACAGGTCTCCCCATCCCCCGGCTCATCATACAGCACCACTATCCTAGAGAAAGTAATAACAAAAGAATTAGTAGTAACGCGAGGATTTACCCAACTGTGACCAAATTTTGCTGACTTTGAGTAAAAATACTCATGAAAGCGAACATGAATCTGAAAGTGCTACATTCATGCCAAATTTGAGATTAGCGAAGTTTTGCAAACAACTTCGCTAATCTCTATTTCTGTAGTGAATCAATCTGATCATCACTAAAGAAATAGGGAATCTAAAATATAAACTTTATTATTAAATCTTAATAAAACTGTCAAACTGATGGTAACAGGAAATTCCTAATAGTGTTGCGAAAAGAGTAATTAACCTTCCATTTTTACAGCTCAGTAACTTGTGTTCCTCTTCTATGTATTCACTGTGTACTATATAGTAAAAGCAGTGCGCTATGACCCTCTACATCTCAGTAGTCCTCAGCCGCCGAGGAACAGATAAACAAAAACTTAATTTCTTGCACTTATCAAAATTCCCATTTTAACACCCATTAATCTTATGCCACTTTTTTTCTCACTTATCTTCATTTACATCTCACTTGTTAAGCTAGAGTAACCTACTAAGGAATAAGAAACTTGTCCTGTGCCCTCCAACCCATCATCTTTTGTATATTCCTTTATAAACACCCTGCCTAACAAGCCATTTATCTTGGATAACACAATAACAGATGTTTTAAAAAAGTAATTCTAAAGTCTGTTTTTAATATGTAAATAACCTTTTGACTAGTCAATGGGGAGTTTAATTCCCCAGATTAGACGTCCCACTCAGAATGTTATTACGCCCCCTGTTTATGTATGTTTGTACACCCCCCTGTGGCACAATGAAAGTTGCACAAACGTAAGAGACACCCGCTCTTGCAAATCATGTTTTAATGCTCACAGGGGGCATGATAATATGCTGCGGGGATAACTAGTTTGGGGAAAAAAATGTCCCACTGACTAGTGAAAAGGTTATTTGCATATTAAAAAGGGAATTTAAAGAGACTTATTTAAATATCTGTCATCCAGGATGAAGGGCTGGTTAGGCAGGGTGTTTATAAAGGAATATACAAATGATGGCCTATTGGATGGAACCTGTCAGGTTCCCTTTTAAACCTAATTCTGTAACTATCTAAAGATAAATATTTACATCATTCATTGTCCACCTTGTTACATTGTAAACTTCATCTAAAACAGTAGCAGGAAACTTTTTCTGCGTAGTTCAGCTTTACTAATCTGGAAAAGTAAGACAATTTGAATATGTATTGAATTAACACTCTATGGCTGTTTTTTAATGCTTTTAAGGACGTCATATTTGTAGACATGGAGAAAAATACTTCTGTCTGGGGATATCTTTAAAGTGGTTCTGATTTAATCTGTTAATGCGGCAATTAATTGACACCCTAGCAGAAGTGCTGCCCGTGTGTCACACAATGCTGTATAAATAATCTAACATGAATGCGTGATTTATTTTATCCACTGTGACCCTTAACCACTGGGTGTGTATGAAATTACTAATCCAAGATAAATATAGCAAAAGTTCTTGAGAATCTGAGCCACATTATGTAAGACTGGATGTCGCCTTGTTGTTTTCAACTACATTTTGTTATCCAGCAAGTTACCCAAATAGACCGTGAAATACATTATTACATTCAAGAGTACTATCTATATGTACAAGTGGGGAATCATCCATAACAATAAAATTCCCCAAAATATAATTCAATACATTATCAGAAGAGTAATCAACATGTAATAAGTGTGCACATACTGTCTGCACTAGTTAAAGATTTATTCACAATTTTATCATTTATTACCATATATACTCATATATAAGTAGACCCGAGTATAAGCCGAGGCACCTACATTTTCCACGAAAAACTGCAAAAACTTATTGACTCAAATATAAGCCAGGTATGCATTGTCCCCTCATCCCTATCCTGGTATGCATGGCTCCCCGTCCCTGTATGCATGGCTCCTTACCCCCGTCCTTGTATGCATGGCTCCTTATCCCCATCCATGTATGCATGGCTCCCTGTCCCTGTAGGCATGGCTCCTTACCCCCGTCCTTGTATGCATGGCTCCTTATCCCCATCCATGTATGCATGGCTCCCTGTCCCTGTAGGCATGGCTCCTTATCCCCATCCTTGTATGCATGGCTCCTTATCCCCATCCTTGTATGTATGGCTCCTTATCCCCCTCCATGTATGCATGGCTCCCTGTCCCTGTATGCATGGTTCCCCGTCCCTGTATGTATGCCTCCTTATCCCCGTCATTGTATGCATGGCTCCCTGTCCCTGTATGCATGGCTCCTTATCTCCATCCATATATGCATGGCTCCCTGTCCCTGTATACATGGCTCCTTATCCCCATCCTTGTATGCATGGCTCCTTATCCCCGTCCAAGTATGCATGGCTCCCTGTCCCTGTATGCATGGCTCCTTATCCCCATCCTTGTATGCATGGCTCCTTATCCCCATCCTTGTATGTATGGCTTCTTATCCCCTATCGAGGGTTGGACAGGCCCACCGGGACACTGGTGAAATACCCGGTGGGCCCCTGGGCCCCAGAAAGGAGGAAGAAGAAAAACAAATTAGGGAATCGGGCCCTTTAAAATGAAAGGTGGCAGAGGCGCGCACGGGCGCATGCACGCAGTCCTGACCCACTGCCAGGACCTGGGCAAATGGGTGGGGGCACAGCACAGGGCCCGTGAGTTGGGGGAGCCTGTTATGATCCCTAGTGGCTGAGGATCACAAATAGATCAGCAAGTGATTAAACTAAGGACGAGCTCTAGGGAGATGGTAACTGGACTGATCGCAAATCTGAACCTATCCAAAACAACTAGAGGTAGCCGGTGAACGTGCCTAAAAAAATCCTAGACGTCTCGAGCCAGCCTGAGGAACTAGCTACCCCTAAAGAGAAAGAAAGACCTTGCTTGCCTCTAGAGAAATAATCCCCAAAGATATAGAAGCCCCCAACAAATATTAACGGTGAAGTAAGAAGAAGGCACATACATAGGGATGAAATCAGATTCAGCAAAAGAGGCCCACTTGTACTAGAAAGCAGAAAATAGAGCAGGGGTCTATGCGATCAATAAAAAACCCTTACAAAATATCCATCCTGAGATTTCAAGAACCCACACACCAACTAACGGTGTGTGGGGAGAAACTCAGCCCACTAGAGCAACCAGCAAGCGAGGGAATTACATTTTAGCAAGCTGGAACAGAAAACATGATAAACACTGCTGATCAAAAAATGAGCAAACAAAACTTAGCTTATCCTGGATGGACTGGGAGCAAGGTAGTCAGAAGGAATCTGAGTAGCACTGATTACATCGACAGCCGGCAACAAGTGGAAGTAAAACAGAGCTATATAGGAACCTCCCAGAGGATAACGAACCAGCTGATAGCCAGAGACCAGCAGGATAACAGGCAAAGCCACCAGGGGGAGCCCAAAGCAAAAGTCACACCATACCACCAGTGACCACAAGAGGGAGCCTGAACACAGAGTTCACAACAGGAGCCCAGTGCCAGCGCTGGCATTGGGGCCCCCCTTCTACTACTCACCTCTCCTCATTACGGCAGCTGCAGTGTCTTCAGCTCCCTCTGACTCTGCGACGTCTCAGGGCAGAGGGTGCGATGACGTCATCACTGCGCGCTCAGCCTCTTTGTCCTGAGCGTTGCAGAGTCGGGAGAGATACTGAGTGTGCGGGACGTGTGGTGGGAACGGGAAAGGTGAGTACTTGATTTTTTTTTCTTTATGTATGCAGCATTACATGGGCCCCATAATATGCTGCATGGAGGAGCAGGGGGCCCATAATATGCTGCATGGAGGAGCAGGGGGCCCATAATGTGCTGCATGGAGGAGCAGGGGGACCCATAATGTGTTGCATGGAGGAGCAGGGGGGCCCATAATGTGCTGCATGGAGGAGCAGGGGGACCCATAATGTGCTGCATGGAGGAGCAGGGGGCCCATAATGTGCTGCATGGAGGAGCAGGGGGCCCATAATACTGTATGGAAGAGCATTATATGGGGCTCATAATACTGTATGGCGGACTATGAGATGCCCATAATACTGTCTGGTGAACTATGAGGTGCCCGTAATACTGTATGGTGGACTATGTGGTGCCCATAATACTGTATGGCGGACTATGAGGTGCCCATAACACTGTATGGCAGACTATTTGGTTGCCCATAATACTGTATGGCGGACTATGTGGTGCCCATAATACTGTATGGCGGGCTATGAGGTGCCCATAACACTGTATGGCAGACTATTTGGTGCACATAATACTGTATGGCGGACTATGTGGTGCCCATAATACTGTATGGCAGACTATATGGTGCCCATATATTGTACTATACCTGTATTTTTTATCTGTGCATCAGAAATCGTGGCACGTGTTAAAGGGGCCCATTGATATGCTGTCACCCGAGGCCCACGAAAACCTGGAGCTGACCCTGGTGACAACGTACAACAAGGTGAATACCGGCTGCTGCTGTGACTGGGCGCTCTTGCTCTGTGACAGGCCTTGCGTCGACGTCACATAGCAGTTTTGTTAAATGACTCCTGCAGCCTTTGATGGACCGGCAGCCTTTCAATGTTACTGCTATGCAGGGTGGGCTCCAGGTTTTTGAGGGCCCCGGGTGAAAGAGTCTCAGTGGGCCCCCCCCTTAACACATACCATGATTCATGATGCACAGATACAGCAGAGAAATATAGGTATAGTACAATGCCAGATTTCACTTCTTACATGTGTGATAGCTATTGTAAATTCTACAATACCATACAGCAGAGGGGCTTTATATAAGTCTGTAGCGCCCCCACTGCCGCAGGGCCGAGGGGTACCCGGTACCGGGCCTCTGTCTCTGCTCTGGGGTTGTCACGGTGGCTAGACCCGGTCCGTGACCCTGCTGAGGGGCGTACAGTAATAGATGTGGATGGTGGTAGTGGTGCGGTGTAGTGCCGGTCGCAGTTAATAACGAGGACACAAGGTTGCAGTCTCTTTACGTCTTTACTGAAGGCTTCTGGGTCCTCAGTCCGGAATACGGTTAAACGGGCTGCGCAAGTCCGGCCGGTCCGATGGCACCTCCAGAGCTCCCTTCGCAGGTGGAAATCTGTGCCTTCCTTCTAGCGCTTATGTGTTGTGGTCCTCCCCTGCTGTGCTTACGGGATAGTCCCCACAACTGTTGTGTCTGTTTCTCGTGTTCCCTCACAACTCGATTCTGATGTTCTTCTTCTTCTTCTCGTCCCCCAGATCTTATGGTAGGACGCACCCGTATGACGGGAAGGCTCGGAGCTCTTCCGGGACCCTAGAGTCGCCCCTCTCCAAAAGTTGCCCCCTATGTCTGCGTAGGTGATGTAGCTGAGGCAGCCAGCCTATAGCTCTCTGCCCTGCCGTTGGTTTGAAGTAATGCTTAGAGCTCTGTACTTCCTCGGCGTTCCGGCCACCGGTTATTTACGCCTCAGTAGGATGTTGCCTCGGTCTAACAGCACGACTCCTACTGGTATTTCTCCCTGTTGCGTTGATCTCGTTTCTCACTCAGCACAATAAATCTCGCTTCTTGTCCTTTCTTAGGGCACCACCGCTATGAAGTGCAGGCGCGGTCCCGTAGCTTTCTCTCTGATTGCCAGGCCTCTGTCAGGATCCCACCCCTGACAGGGACCCTACCGAATCTTCCCCTACAACACCCTCTGCCACAAGGTGTTGCCTGGTTCCAACCCAGTCAGCGTTCTGTCTAACTTCCTGCCTAACCCCCAGTTTTACCAGACTGTGAGGAGTGGCCTAATGAATAGTACCCTTAGCTCCCCCTGGAGGCCAGACTGTGAAATGTATTGGTGTATGTGATACCTGGTCAGATGAACTCCTTCAGTGCCATCAGACGTACCATAGCCCCCCTTAGCGGCGGAGCCACAGTACTGCAACGACCAGGACTCTGGGGCGCTGCAAGTCAACCCCTTATACGCCAATTTTTGTGACCTATTCCCTCTTCCTCAGTTACCAGTAGGCATTTTATTGTTATCTGAACTTGCTGCAAAGAAAAAGCTGCATACATTGAATATATATAACATAACGATCCCTTAGCAGGACCAAGAAGTGCCATATAATACAATTGAATACAATGTGAAACTTTATTTATTTAAATATAAAACAAATACACAAAACAAATATAATAAAATTGGTGCCTCAACCAAAACACCAGAGGCTGGTGGTCAGAATGGATTGTTATATAATTTGTTTAACATAAATTGTATAAATTTTGAGGACACGCACATTAAGAATCTGCTACATCAAATGTTACTATCTTGTCAAGAGGAACATGCATGGACCAAGGAATTAACCAAAATTTGAAAGCGGTGATAGGTTATGATAACCCTAAATCAACCCAAAATCCCTCATCAGTCTTTTCAGTGCAACTTTCCACCTCAAAACATGAAAAGCATGAAGTCAGATTCTCCCCATATTACCTGATGTGCAGCCTCACACACAATTCCACTGCCACGTGTTTGCCAAGCCTCCGGACCCCTACGCACGTTTCGCTGTCGCTTCTTCCCGGACCCCCAGGAAGAAGCGACAGCGAAACGTGCGTAGGGGTCCGGAGGCTTGGCAAACACGTGGCAGTGGAATTGTGTGTGAGGCTGCACATCAGGTAATATGGGGAGAATCTGACTTCATGCTTTTCATGTTTTGAGGTGGAAAGTTGCACTGAAAAGACTGATGAGGGATTTTGGGTTGATTTAGGGTTATCATAACCTATCACCGCTTTCAAATTTTGGTTAATTCCTTGGTCCATGCATGTTCCTCTTGACAAGATAGTAACATTTGATGTAGCAGATTCTTAATGTGCGTGTCCTCAAAATTTATACAATTTATGTTAAACAAATTATATAACAATCCATTCTGACCACCAGCCTCTGGTGTTTTGGTTGAGGCACCAATTTTATTATATTTGTTTTGTGTATTTGTTTTATATTTAAATAAATAAAGTTTCACATTGTATTCAATTGTATTATATGGCACTTCTTGGTCCTGCTAAGGGATCGTTATGTTATATCAGTTTGATGGAGTGCGGCCCATTCCCCTTTAGGGTCTAGGGTCAGGGTAGTATGATTATACATTGAATATGACAATTTTTTAATGGAAAACTTTTTAAAGTAAACATTAGAAAGTATTAACGTAGAACATTTGTAAAAGTGCAAAATGGGTAGCATATAGCACAGTCATGTAGTATATTGCACAGCCACGTAGTATATAACACAGCCCATGTAGTATATAGCACAGCCACGTAGTATAAACACAGCCACGTAGAATATAACACAGCCATGTAGTATATAACACAGCCCATGTAGTATACAACAAAGCCACGAAGTATATAGCACAGCCACGTAGTATGTAACACAGCCCACGTAGTATATAACACAGCCATGTAGTATATAGCACAGATACGTAGTATATAACACAGCCACGTAGTATATAACACAGCCCACGTAGTATAAAGCACAGCCACATAGTATATAACACAGCCCACATAGCATATAACACAGCCCACGTAGTATATAGCACAGCCACGTAGTATATAGCACAGCCACATAGCATATAACACAGCCCACGTAGTATATAGCACAGCCCACATAGCATATAGCACAGCCATGGAGTATATAGCACAGCCCACATCTCTCCCCCTGAGAATGGCCCCACAGTCCAGTACTCACTGACGAAGACACAGGGCAGATTAGCAAAGACTGAGACTAAGATTTGGTAGAATATGGTGGACGCCCAGAACAGACTGGATATGGCGGACGCCCAAGACGGACTAGGTATGGCGGTAATATAGGGCAGGCAGGGTATGGTGGAAACACAGGACTGGCAGGATGTGGCGGACACACAGGATTGGCAAGGTATGATGGACGCTCGGGACAGAGCAAAGTACGGCGGAAACACAGGACAGGCAGAGTATGATGGACGCTCAGGACAGAGCGATGTACGGCGGAAACACAAGACAGACAGAGTATGATGGACGCTCAGGACAGAGCAAGGTACGAAGGGACCTGGGTCAAATGCGGACAAATGACAATCAGGCAAGGATCAGAGGAAGGGCGTACCTCAAATACATGGTGCGCAGGAGGACTTCCGGGTCAGGGTCCTCCAGGCCATAGAGAGGAGGAGCAGCACGCCAGTATGTCAAAGAGGAAGTGCGCGTGCGCAGAGGGAGATGGAGTGCGCACGCGCAGCCGGCGGACACCAGGAAGCTGCGGTGCATCAGGAGGAGAAGAAGGGAGAACGTGCGCCTGCAAGAGGAGTGCGCCGGAGAGGGTAAGTATGCCGGCGAGCGGGGGGCGGAGCGGCAGGCGGGGCGGCAGGAGCAGCGGCGCCGTGAAAATAACGTATTGACTGGTGGGGGTCTGGAACTTTTTATCCCCATTAGACTGGAGTGGCATGTCCGACTTGATCACTGATCAATTCATTCCCTCAGTGGCTGCACTTGTTTTTTTATAGAAGCCCCAAAGAGAATGAATGGAGCTGTGGTCAGATATCCCACCTGCCGTTCCATTTTAAAAGTGTCCTATCAATGATAAAACATACTCATTCTTCCAATTGGTGTAGTTTCTAATAGTCGGACCTAAGCGATCACGTATCCTGTGGAGCCCATGGATCGGTGATAACTTGTTTTAACCAAAGAACCCATTAATGTATACTACTGTAATTATACATTCCAGTTATGGGGGCGCACAGTAGATGTGCAGAAGCAGCCTGTGTTTTACAGCCAATGCTCCACTATAATGGAGATTACGACTGACAGATGCTTGCATAGAGCTGTCAGGTAGGCCCCTAGAGTCCATTCCCCTGGTGGGCCCTAGACACCCCAGTCCGACCCTGCCCCTATCCCTGTATGCATGGTTCCTATAAAAAAAACCACACATCCTACTTACCTTCCCTGTGCGCCCTCGCTGCATCTCGTTCCAGCACCAGCAGCTCTTCCGGCTGAACGATCACATGGTCCCGCTGATTAAGGTAATGATTATTCACTCCTCAGTCAGACCTGCTCGATTTGAGTACCAGTTACTTAAGCATTTTAATGCTCAATGATCACTAGTGTTCAGATGTAGAAAGTATAAACATTTGCAAGGGAGAGGGAAGTGTTAGAATGGGAGTGGCTGGGGACAGTATGCCATTCTTAACCACTTTTACAAAATAGTTTACATAGTTGGATAATGCCTCTAAGGGCTCTCTCACACCACCGTATTTTCCATCGTAGTGTGATCTGACAAAACATTGAGTAGCACTGGGACCAATGTAATTCTATCAGGCTGCACACATCTTTTCTTTCCTTGGATCAAACAGGTCCGAAGAAGAAAATCACAGCATGTCCGAGTTTGATCGGATATTAAGATCGCACTCGGCCATGCAAGTCAAAGGGTGCGTGGGAATCATCGGACTGTACTTGGATGACATCTGAGTGCAGACCAATTCAGCGCACTGCAACAATGGAGAAACTTTGCTCTCTATCTTCTCCTCACGGTGTGCTCTGATTCTCTCATCTGAGAAAATCTGATCACACTATGTTGACACTCAGATTAAACTCTGGTCAGTGTCATTTGCATAATCAGCCCAATTATGTCAGATGAGAGAATCGACGGCCGTGTGCACCTGCCCTTAGGGAGATAACTGTTCTGTTAAAGACGTTTTCCACTTTAAGAAACGTGAACCTCAAATCCTTGTATAGATTTAACACAACAAACAGAGCAGGTAGTCATCCTCTCTGGGTACAGCACCCTACAGTACCTGCTACTTTGGTCTCATTGTTTTGGCTGCAGGGGTGACGTTGCGTCAACAGCTCATATCCAGTCACTGATGTAGAGTGCATGAGCTAATCACTAGGCTCGAGGGGTTATGCCATCTGCATCAGCTGAGCACAGTGATTGACTGCAGCGGTGATGTGAGCTGTCAACATCACGTTACAGCTGCAGCCAAAACATTGCGACTGGTGCAGCAGCGGAGAGCTGTGGTTGGAGCCCGGGAGACTAAGCAGGTATGAGATAATAAATAAATTGTAACAATTTATTAAGAGAAAAAAACAAATGTGTAAAAAAAAATCCTAAAAGAGGTAATTTGTGAATAATATATTTCATCTGTTGTGATTAGCACTGGTGTACTTCCAGTCTTCTCCCACTGGCGTTATCTGACAATACATGTTTTTCCTCTTTTTCATGAAAAGTTAGAAACAACACTTTTACTGGCGGTACATTCAGCTGCCTAATCCAGTCCAAGAAAACCCTTTCCTTGCCAAAAGGTCTTTAGCATATTGATCCTCAGTTCCATAAAATGATATTAGAATTGCTCGCTTGCAAATCTTACCTGGTTTCCTTAAAATATTTTTATAGCTTTATACACAAAATACTTTATTCTTACAAAAAAAATCTGACTTATGGAATGTAAATACAGTAGTATTTTATGAAAGGGTTTATCATATCTGCTAATTAGAAACTGCATCCCTTAAAGGGAGACTGTCATCAACAAAACTGAAATTAAACCATTTACTCATTCATGTAGAGGACTTAACCCCTGTAAAAATCATATTTGTTGTACAGATTTTAGTTATTTTGTTTTATGTAAAAATAGTTTTCTTACATATGTAAATGTAAAAAAGTAAATGGTAAAATGTAAATAAGAAGGCTTTGCTACAACATTAGCGTGGACAATGGCATATGTGCATTGTTCCGCCCCCTCATTTATCATCCTTTGCCCCTTACCTTATAATGATAGACAGCTCTCTAAGGCTATGTGCACAGAGTGCGTTTTTGATGCGTTTTCGCAGCGTTTTTCCAGCCAGAAATGGATCAAAAAAGCTATGGAATCCTTATGCAAGCTAATTCAATGACAATTCTATAGTGTTGTGCACATGATCAGTACATTTCTTTTAAATATATGCAGTGCGTCTTTTTCTGCAGCATGTAATTTCTCTGCGTATTTTTAGCGTTTTCTACACATTGCCTTCAGCTGATTTAGTCAAATCCGCAGCAAATGGCTGGTATAAAAATGTTTGCGGATTTGCTGAGTTTTTGTTTGCACATTTAGGGTATGTGCACACGTAGAATTGACCTCTGCGGATTTTAGAAATCCGCAGGTAAAAGGCACTGCGTTTTACCTGCGGATTTACCCCGAATTTACCGCTGTTTTTTATGCGGATTTTGTGCGGATTCCACTGCGGTTTTACACCTGCGGATTCCTATTGTGGAGCAGGTGTAAACCGCAGCGGAATTCGCACAAAGAATTGACATGCTACGGAATGTAATCCGCTGCGTTTCCGCTCGTTTTTTTCCGCAGCATGGGCACAGCGTTTTCTGTTTTCCATAGGTTTACATTGTACTGTAAACTCATGGGCAACTGCTTCGGACCCGCAGCTGCAGATCCACTGCAAATCGGCAGCAAAATCCGCAACGTATGCACATAGCCTTACTGGCTTCCTATTGTGTTTCCCACGCTTTCATCTGTGTGACAGTGCCGGAAATACAGGCACGGTGGTTCTTTTCAGCGGTAAAACCATCGGTCAGAACACTGCGGGGTTGTGCTGTCAGATGCCAGCGTGACCCCGCAGAGATACTGTAATCCACAGCTGTGACTCGCGGTAAAAGCTTACCACAGGTCAGAAGGCGTGTGCTGATGAGACTACTCCTCCCCATCAGGCTATGTCTGCTGTCAGTGATAGCAGGAGCGGCTGATGGGGGAAGTAGTCTTGTAAGCTGGCACCTCTGCTCACACTTAAAAAACAAACAAAAAACACATGTAAAATAATTACATACATATTCAAATTAAAAAAACAAACCATTATACTCATCTAACACCAAATCCTTGATGCCCTTGTCTCCTTGACAAAATGTAAAATAAAAAAACAGCATATACTCACCTTAACGTCCAATCCCCGATGCCCATGTCTCCTAGAAAAAAATAAAAAATAATAAACCACCATATGCTCACCTGTCCGTCATAGTCCTGAGTGTCCCATTGAGAGATGTCACTGCTCTACCCAGCCGCCGGCGATACACTGACAGGAGTTAATCACTCCCTCAGTGAATCACTGAACTGGCGTGAGAGAATACTCCGGAGTTCTTCAGCTGATTAGCTCCAGTGCTCTCACTTATGGCACTGCTGCATGAGAACTTTCTCACACAGCAGTGGTGCTGTAAGGAAGATCACCGGAGCTGATCAGCTGATGAACTCCGGTGAACTCTCTCATGGCAACTCAGTGCTTTACACTGCGGGAGCAATTACCTCCTGTCAGTGTACCGCCGACTGTCTTTGAGAGCCATCACATCAGTGACTGCTCTCAAAGTCATCAGTATCGTCTTAGGACATTATGGATTATCTTCTCTGCAGATAGGTGAGGAATATTGTGGGGTATTATTTTATTTTTGTTGCAGGAGACGTTGGCTTCAGTGGATTAAGCATTCGGTGAGTATGGTTTAATTTAGATTCAATAAAGGAGTCTGTATCATTTTTTTTTTAAATTAAGAGTTGCTGTTTGGTTACAGCTTATGTAGGTTCATTCTGTTAACGCTCCTACATAGGCTTGTGACAATGTGTGTGTGTTTGTTTGTGTGTGTGTTTGTGTTTACTTACCAGCTTAGTAATGAGGGTATCTGGCTGACACCTTTTCATTACTAAACCTAGGGCTTGGTGTCAATGACAGCTTCTGACACCAAGCCCTAATCCCATTACCCTGATTCTACTACACCAGAATGAAAAAGGTGGTGCTGAACCAATAAATTACATCACAAAACTTTTTTTAAAATATCTTTATTTAGCTAAAAAAAAGCCTTAATTTCTGTACAAACTGTATGCAAAAACACATATAAAAATGCATAAAAAATTGTGGCAAAACACGCATTTTTCCTGCCAAGAGATGCAGAAACCTTGCAGAAATTTCTCCACGTAAATACTCAATGTGCACACATAATGTAAGGAGTGCTGCCTGTTTTGAATCCTCAGCTGTGCACAGACTGACATTGCAGAAGCCGAGGGCTCATACAATATCAGTGTGAGTGAGTGTCCTCTGTGATCCTCCTGTCCTGTCTGCAGCAGCAGCGTGCTGGACATAGGATGAAATAGCAGTGGGCATCCGATGTTGGCATGAGTGGGAGATATGAGAGAATTAAGGCACTGCATGACCCAAACGCACACAGTTTATGATTTTAATAGGGGCTAACCCCTCTATATGAAGGTCCATAAAGGTTTAACCCCTTCATGACCTTGGGATTTTCCGTTTTTCCGTGTTCGTTTTTCACTCCCCTCCTTTCCAGAGCCATAACTTTTTTATTTTTCTGTCAATTTGGCCATGTGAGGGCTTATTTTTTGCGGGATGAGTTGTACTTTTGAATGACATCATTGGTATTACCATGTCGTGTACTAGAAAACGAGAAAAAAATTTCAAGTGCGGTGAAATTGCAAAAAGAGTGCAGTCCCACACTTGTTTTTTGTTTGGCTTTTTTGCTAGGTTCACTAAATGCTAAAACTGACCTGCCATTATGATTCTCCAGGTCAGTACGAGTTCATAGACACCTAACATGACTAGGTTATTTTTTATCTAAGTGGTGAAAAAAATTCCAAACTTTGCTAAAAAAAAAAATAAAAAAAAAAATTGCGCCATTTTCCAATACTCATAGCGTCTCCATTTTTCATGATCTGGGGTCGGTTGAGGGCTTATTTTTTGCATGCCGAGCTGGCATTTTTAATGATACCATTTCGGTGCAGATACGTTGTTTTGATCGCCCGTTATTGCATTTTAATGCAATGTCGCAGCGACCAAAAAAACGTAATTCTGGCGTTTTGAATTTTTTTCTCGCTACACCGTTTAGCGATCAGGTTAATGCTTTTTTTGTATTGATAGATTGGATGATTGTGAATGCAATACCAAATATGTGTAGGTTTGATTTTTTTTTAATTGATTTATTTTGATTGGGGCGAAAGGGAGGTGATTTAAACTTTTATTTTTTTATTTTTTCACATTTTTTTTTATTTATTTTTTTTACTTTTGCCTTGCTTCTATAGCCTCCATGGGAAGCTAGAAGCTGGCACAACCCGATCGGCTCTGCTACCTAGTAGCGATCTGATGTTCGCTGCTATGTAGCAGAAAAGCAGGTGTGCTGTGAGCGCCGACCACAGGATGGCGCTCACAGCTTCCGGGGATCTGTAACCATAGATATCTCAAGGACCTCTATGGTTACAATGTAGAAGCATCGCCGACCTCCGATCATGTAACGGGGTTCGGTGATGCGCTCATTTCCAACCGCCCGGCTGGAAGCGCCGGTTAAATGCCGCTGTCTGCGTTTGACAGCAGCATTTAACTAGTTAATAGGCGCGGGCAGATAGCGATTCTGCCCACGCCTATTACGGGCACATGTCAGCTGTTCAAAACAACTGACATGTCCCGGCGGTGAGCCAGCATCAAAGCGGGGCTTCTGACCTCGGACGTACTATCCCGTCCGGGGTCAGAAAGGGGTTAATTTCAGTTTTGGGTGACAGACTCCCTGTAACTAAATCCTTTTAGTTATTATGAACTGTTCTTTCAAGTAATACAGGCAATGCAGAAATTGAGCAAAGATGTCCGAAGGTCTAATGAATCATGCTGGAAAAATGGAAGCACTACATATTTTAGTACTTATAAGGCCGGCGTCACACTTGGCGTAAGACAATACGCCACGTATTATACGTCCGTACTACGGCCGTAATACGGAGAAATGTTCCCAAAATATTGATCCGTAGTCAGGGTGTGTCAGCGTATTTTGCGCATGGCATCCTCCGTATGTAATCCGTATGGCATCCGTACTGCGAGATTTTCGCGCAGGCTTGCAAAACCGACATCTAATGGATTTATGTGCTCAAATGTTCGGGAAAACATATATACAGTATATATATATATATATATATATATATATATATATATATATATATATATGTCATTGAGACACATATATATATATTCTGTATTTAGATTTCATTCAGCGCGATATCTGTGAAAAGCCGGTAATTCAATTGCCGGCTTTTCATTTCTCCTGCACAAACCTGACAGGATATGAGACATGGTTTACATACAGTAAACCATCTCATATCCCCTTTTTTTTTGCATATTCCACACTACTAATGTTAGTAGTGTGTATGTGCAAAATTTCAGCGCTGTAGCTGCTAAAATAAAGGGTTAAATGGCGGAAAAAATTGGCGTGGGCTCCCGCGCAATTTTCTCCACCAGAATGGTAAAGCCAGTGACCGAGGGCAGATATTAATAGCCAGGAGAGGGTCCATGGTTATTGGCCCCCCCGTGGCTACAAACATCTGCCCCCAGCCACCCCAGAAAAGGCACATCTGGAAGATGCGCCTATTCTGGCACTTGGCCACTCTCTTCCCACTCCCTGTAGCGGTGGGATATGGGGTAATGAAGGGTTAATGCCACCTTGCTATTGTAAGGTGACATTAAGCCAGATTAATAATGGAGAGGCGTCAATTATGACACCTATCCATTATTAATCCAATTGTTTGAAAGGGTTAAAAAACACACACACACACACATGATTTAAAAGTATTTTAATGAAATAAACACAGCAGTTGTTTTAATATTTTATTGCTCTCTCAATCCATTTGCAGACCCTCGCTTGGCAAAATAATAAACGTATACCTTCTGATGTCCGATCACGTCCCACGAGGTAATCCATCTGAAGGGGTTAACTAATATTACAGGCACGAGCTGCGATAAACCACTCGCTCGTGTCTGTAATCCCCTGGGTGCTGAAAGGAAAGCAGTGATCTGTACTTACATTGAGTCGCGGTGATGCGCCCCTGCTGGATGTTCTCATGAACTGCAGCCTGGGAACTTTTTCCCACGCTCCAGGTCATATGAGGACATCCACCAGGGGGCGCATCACCGCGACTGAAGGAAATGTAGGTCAATGACCTACATTTCATTCATTCGCCGGGGAATTACAAGCAGGAGCACACAGCTGCATTTGCAGGGCTCCTGCTTGTAAATTATTTTAACCCCTTCAGATGGATTACATCGTGGGACGTGACGGTTCAGCTGAGGGTATGTATCTTGTGCGTTTATTATTTTGCCAAGCGAGGGCCTGCAAATGGATTGAGAGAGCAATAAAATATTAAAACAACCGCTGTGTTTATTTCATTAAAATACTTTTAAATCATGTGTGTGTGTGTGTGTTTTTTAACCCTTTCAAACAATTAGATTAATAATGGATTGGTGTCATAATTGACGCCTCTCCATTATTAATCTGGCTTAATGTCACCTTACAATAGCAAGGTGGCATTAACCCTTCATTACCCCATATCCCACCGCTACAGGGAGTGGGAAGAGAGTGGCCAAGTGCCAGAATAGGCGCATCTTCCAGATGTGCCTTTTCTGGGGTGGCTGGGGGCAGATGTTTTTAGCCACAGGGGGGGCCAATAACCATGGACCCTCTCTAGGCTATTAATATCTGCCCTCGGTCACTGGCTTTACCATTCTGGCGGAGAAAATTGCGCGGGAACCCACGCCAATTTTTTCCGCCATTTAACCCTTTATTTTAGCAGCTACAGCGCTGCAATTTTGCACATACACACTACTAACATTAGTAGTGTGGAATATGCAAAAAAAAAGGGGGATATGAGATGGTTTACTGTATGTAAACCATGTCTCATATCCTGTTGGGTTTGTGCAGGAGAAATGAAAAGCCGGTAATTGAATTACCGACTTTTCACTAACAGCGCTGCGTATTTCTCGCAAGTCACACTGCTGGTCCGTGTGGAATCCGTATTTTTCTCGCCCCCATAGACTTTCATTGGCGATTTTTTTGCGCAATGCGCTGACAAACGCAGCATGCTGCGATTTTGTACGGCCGTAGAAAGCCGTATAATACTGAACCGTAATATACGGCTGATAGGAGCTGCCCCATTGAGAATAATTGTGCCGTTTATTTTGCGAGTTTTACGGACGTAATTTCTGCGCTCTTACGTCCGTAAAACTCGCCAGTGTGACGCCGGCCTAAATATGTTTTCCACAATAAAGAAGCATACCGGCAAAGACACTGGGCCAAAAAGGTTTAAATCAACCAATTATAATGTTGTGGCACATCCTAGTTACCTTGCAGAAGTATTCTGTAATACAGCAATATCACAAGACGCTGTCCAAACAATTTTCTATAAATGAAATCCAACAAATACATATTATGCAATACATATTAAAAATCTAGACACAAAGAAATGGAAACCTTTCTTTCTGTTTTTACCAAAATATCAGTCACCAATTAACTTTAGTTTAGCAGTAGTTTTCCATCCATAACCTTTTAACCCCTTCCTGACATCCACTGTATATGCCATGTGTCAGGTGCGGGTGTATGATGCGTGCTTTCATAGTCCACATCAATACCATACTAATCACCATTGCTACGTGCAGATGCCTATTTGTAACAGCATTAATCGGATCTGAATGCCAATCGTCCCTATTAAAACATTAAGGTGTGCAGTTACTAGTCTCAGAAAATATCAACAAAAACTTTTTTTTTTTTACAAGTTTCTGAATTTGTTTCCACTGCTATTTAAAAAAAAAATTAAAAAGCACAAGCAAAAAGCAAAACAAGTTTGGTTTTGCCATAAGTGTACTCATCTGAAGGCTCAGGTCGTCAGTTCATTTTTATTATGCAATGAATGGTGTAAAAACTAAACCCAGAAAACAATAGTAGAGTTGTGGTTATGTTTTGCAATTTCACGGCAATTTGTTTTCTGTTTCGCAATACAGTATATGGTAAAATGAATGGTGTCATTCAACATTAGAACGCATGCCATAAAAAAGGAATTTTATGGCTCTGTCCATTGAAGAAAAATATGTAATAAAAAACCATCAAAAACGAAAATAGGCTGCATTGGTGAAGGAGTTAAAACCTATCACAGCATGTGTTGTATCATTTGCTGGTGAAGAGTAGTGTTGAGCGATACCGTCCGATACTTGAAAGTATCGGTATCGGAAAGTATCGGCCGATACCGGCAAAGTATCGGATCCAATCCGATACCGATACCCGATACCAATACAAGTCAATGGGACTCAAGTATCGGACGGTATCCCTGATGGTTCCCAGGGTCTGAAGGAGAGGAAACTCTCCTTGAGGCCCTGGGATCCATATTAATGTGTAAAAGAAAGAATTAAAATAAAAAATATTGCTATACTCACCTCTCCGACGCAGCCTGGAGCTTACCGAGGGAACCGGCAGCGTTGTTTGCTTAAAATTCGCGCGTTTCCTTCCTTACGTGAAGTCCCGGCTTGTGATTGGTCGCGTGCCGCCCATGTGGCCGCGACGCGACCAATCACAGCAAGCCGTGACGTAATTTCAGGTCCTTCAGGATTTTAAAATTACGTTCCGGCTTTGTGATTGGTCGCGTCGTGGTCACATGGGCGACGCGACCAATCACAAGCCGTGACGTCACGGGAGGCTGGACACGCGCGCATTTTAAAATGCGCGCTTGTCCTGCCTCCCGTGATGTCACGGCTTGTGATTGGTCGCGTCGCCCATGTGACCGCGACGCGACCAATCACAAAGCCGGAACGTAATTTTAAAATCCTGAAGGACCTAAAATTACGTCACGGCTTGCTGTGATTGGTCGCGTCGCGGCCACATGGGCGGCACGCGACCAATCACAAGCCGGGACTTCACGTAAGGAAGGAAAAGCGCGAATTTTAAGCAAACAACGCTGCCGGTTCCCTCGCTGAGGTCCAGGCTGCGTCGGAGAGGTGAGTATAGCAATACTTTTTTATTTTAATTCTCTCTTTTACACATTTTTACATTAATGTTGTTTCGATACCGATACCCGATACCACAAAAGTATCGGATCTCGGTATCGGAATTCCGATACCTGCAAGTATCGGCCGATACCCGATACTTGCGGTATCGGAATGCTCAACACTAGTGAAGAGGTTTCAATTGGATCCTTTTTCAAATGGGAGCATTTAGTTACTATAAGGATGCCAGATATATTAATACTGTTTTAGTCTGGCTTTTATTAGAAAGGCTCTATTTGCTTTTTTTTATTTGAATGGGCCAATTTTCCATACTTAATGCCAATTTTTAGGCCATATAGTGGCTTTTAATTGATTATTCCAATCTTACTTTTTCACTTTATAGTTGTGTTAAATATTTCTGTAATCCTATTTTCGGATAGGAGAATTAGTGCAACATTGTGATTGGTTAGTTCTGAAAACCTTTTATTAATATAGCTTAGAGAAGCCATCTGGGCGGCATGGCACAACCTACAGAACCTATAAAATGAAACATAATTGTACCTTCAAGCATTTAAAAAGATCATTAAAGTCATAAAGAAAAGGTCCATTGCCTAGGAATTGAGAATATGAATTTTTTTAAACTATTGAAAAATTCTCACCACAAACTATGCACAGAAATGTTTTCTTGTCTACACTTACTATTTGGGGAGCGGCAAGGGACTCTTCTCAATTAATGCTGCTTCAGGTTCCCAATATTCATCCAGTCAGTGCAAATTGTCGCGACCTGGGTTCTTCTAGACATTCCCATACATGATTAAAAACACATAAGTGGAGAAAAGGGCATAGACATCAAAAGCCCTCTATGTATATGTACCAACCGACGTCTCACTTATGCTTCGTTCAAGTCCTGATGTGTAATACTGCTGAAAAATTGTTCTGTGTTATACAACTGTGTTCAAAAGTTTACATACCCCAGCAGAACTTTGGATTTTTTGGCCTTTTTTCAGAGAATATGAATGATAACACCAAAACTTTTTCTCCACTCATAGTTAGTGGGTGGGTGAAGCCATTTATTGTCAAACTACTGTGTTTTCTCTTTTTAAATCATAATGACAACCCAAAACATCCAAATGACCCTGATCAAAAGTTCACATACCCTGGTGATTTTGGCCTGATAACATGCACAGAAGTTGACACAAACGAGTTTGAATGGCTACTGAAGTTAACATCTTCACCTATGACCTGTTTGTTTGTAATCAGTGTGTGCATAAAAGCTGAATGAGTTTCTTGGATTCAGACAGACTCTTGCATCTTTCATCCAGCCACTGACGGTTCTGTATTGTGAGTTATGGGGAAAGCAAAAGAGTTTTCAACGGATCTACAGGAAAGTTAGTCAAACTGTATAAAACAAGAAAGTGATACAAAAAAGATATCCAAGGAATTGATAATGCCAGTCTGCAGCGTTCAAACTGTGACTAAGAAATGGAAAATTAGGGGCTCTAAAAGCAAAACCACCACTAGGTAGACCAACAAAAATGTCGTCCACAACTGCCAGGAAAATTGTTCGGGATGTAAAGAAAAACCCACAAAGAACATCAGCTGAAATACTGGACTCTCTAAAAACTAGCATTGTGGCTATTTCAAGATGCACAATAAGAAGGCACTCGAAGAAAAATGGGCTGCATGGTCGAGTCACCAGAAGAAAGCCATTACTGCACAAATGCCACAAAATAACTCTCCTACAATACAAAAAACAGTACAGATACAAGCCTCAAAACTTCTGGAACAAGTTAATTTGGAGTGATGAGACCAAAATTTAACTTTTTGGCCACAACCATAAATGTTACATTTGGAGAGAGGTCATCAAGGTCTATGATGAAAGGAACAGCATGCCTACTGTAAAGCACGGAGGTGGATTGCTTATGTTTTCGGGATGTGTGAGCTACAAAGGCACAGGAAGCTTGTTCACAGTTGAAGGAAAGTTGAATGCAACACATTATCAGCAAATACTGGAGGCAAATTTGCAATCATCAGCCCAGAAGCTGCGCATGGGATGTACTTGGACATTCCAACATGGCAACGATCCAAAACACAAGGCCAAGTCAACCTGTCATTGGCTACAGCAGAACAAAGTGAAGCTTTTGGAGTGGCCATCTCAGTCTCCTGACCTCAATATCATTGAGCCACTCTGGGGAGATCTCTAATGCGCAGTTCATGCTAGACAGCCCAGGAATTTACAGGAACTGGAGGCTTTTTGCCAATAAGAGTGGGCAGCTTTACCATCTGAGAAAATAAAGAACCTCATCCACAACTACCACAAAAGACTTCAAGCTGTCATTAATGTTAGAGAGTTCAATACACGATATTAAGAAATGGGGTATGTGAACTTTTGATCAGGGTCATTGGGATGTTTTGTGTTGTCATTATGATTTAAAAAGAGAAAACGCAGTAGTTTGATAATACATGGCTTCACCCACCACTAACCATTAGTGGAGAAAAAGTTTTGGTGTTATCATTCACATTCTCTGAGAAAAGGCCAAGAAAGCAAAAATTCTGCCGCGGTGTGTAAACTTTGAGCACAACTGTAGATGCAGTAAATGATAAACAAGTTCAGTTTCCCTTACAAAAGACTATATATTGTCAGAAAAATAAAACAAAAGATGAAATCTTATACATTATCAGTATCGCTGCAGCTAGAGTCACCAGTTATAACAATAAAATAATTGTCCTTGATGGTAAACACAGGGAAAAAAACAAAAATTCATCTGTAAGTATGTACCATGAAATGGATTGCCTATACTCCTACTTCTGCAAATGTATGATTAAAACATGAGCAAAATTGCAGTAGATGAAGCTCTGCTGTACAATATATAGGAATAAATGTGTATAATATATATAATGATATATTCATATGTATATGTATGAAGCTGCTGATATGTACAGTATAAAGCATATTTACATACACATTTACATGCTTATTCATAATAAATAAATATATATAATAGTAAAACTGTTGGTCCTTTGCTAGGAGTGGCTGTAAGTTTTAAAGGGCAACTAGGGTCATATTCTAATCCAATATAATAAATACATAAATGGGCTATCAGATTTTAAGAGCCATGCTATGCAGTTTACGTATCAAGTTGCTACAGAATATGTTATTAAAGGGGTATTTCATTTGTTAGTTATTTGCAGGATGGCTACAAAGAGCACCATTATATGAACAGCCCACTAATTTCAATGGGTACTCTGCAATATATAAAGAATAAACACTGCTGTGGTCATCATCATTATTGGTATGAATTAATATTAAAGGGGTAGTCAGGTGTTAGACAACCCAAGCGTAATCAATTGAGGACCCAAAATTGAAATAAAAACCATGTACACTCACCTTCTGCATCGGCATAATTCCAGCAATGTCGGCACCGCTGTTCTCAACGGTGATGTGAAATTGTGGTGTTGCATGCTGGTTGCAGCTAATGATCAGCTGATGGGTGTTTGCCCACAGGTTGCAGCTAGCACGTGATACAACAATGTCACGTCACTGCAGACTGCAGCGAACAATAGTGACAACAATGCTGGAATGACACCACTGCAGGAGGTGACTATACATGGGTTTTATTTTAATTTGGGTTCTGCATTGATTAAGCTGAGGTTCTCCGTTTTGATACTGAAATGCACCAGACACAAAAATAACAAATGTGGCAAAGACACTGTACAAGATCTAAAGAACTTCGGGCTGAGCTGGAGACCGCGATGGTTTCAACCAGCACGATCATCAGCACACTGAACAAAACAAGGCTCTATGGCCAAGAACAACCCCACTGCTTACAGAAAGGCATTTAAAAAAGTGATTGAACTCTGCCAAAAGTTACATGGAAAAACCACAACCCTTTTGAGAAAAAGTTCTATGGAGAGATTAAATCAAACTACAGCTCTGTTTTGCTGCCTATAGGACTGGAAACCTTTAAAGGGCCACTGTCACCCCCCTCCAGCCGTTATAAACTAAAAGAGCCACCTTGTGCAGCAGTAATGCTGCATTCTAACAAGGTGGCTCTTTTAGTTTTTGGTTCAAGTATTCCCAAAATAAAGCGTTTTGAAACTTATCCAAAATACCTGTCTTTAGCCAGGGAGGCGGGTCCTCACTCCCCAGCTTGAACCGCTACTCTGCCGTCACTCCAATCTTCAGTGGCTTTCGGCGCCGCCCCCTCAGTGCTGTTTACGCTTCAAAACCGGCGCCTGCGCTGTGTACTACTGTGCTGCGCAGGCGCAGTAAGCTCTGGCCGTCTGACGTCCCAGCCAGGCTTGCAGACTGCGCCTGTGCAGGCAGTGTGGCCACCCACCTTTGGAATCCCAGCCCCGCACTGTGTGTTATGCATTATGCACAGTGCGGGGCTGGGATGACAGGCAAAAGCATCTGACTGTTATGACTCCACTGTGGTACTAAAAATCCGCTCAGACAAGATGGTAGCAGCAGGGCAACCCAACATCTCAAAGGCATAGGAGAACAGCTCATGCTAGGTGTCCAGCTTTGAAACCTGATAGCTGAAACTTGCAGAAGAATTAGTGAGTACACTTATTTGGTTGCCCAGGTATTGCTTGAAAATCTTATAAAAATTTTCCCACCTTGTCAAAAATACCCGATCATGAGTGCATGGATGCTGGGAGGGTGTCATGAAATTGGCCCAGTCCTTTGACAGTGTACACCTGCCTCTGCTGTGCCTGGTGTGTCTCTCCCTCACCTCTCCTCCACGGGTCTGTTACAGACCCGTGGAAGTGCAGTGAGAGCGCGAAACAGCTGTCGTCTTCACACTGCTCACAGGAGCTCCTTGTTTACTCTCCCGGCCATGATGTTTTAATGAACATTTAATAAAGCAAAGTCAAGCTTCAGATCGGTGAGTGCCCTCCTTCCTTTCTTATGCAATGCACTGATTTTCATGTGATTTCTGGAGGAGCACCCGGTAGCTTGTGTTGGAATTTGGACCGCTTTTCTGCATGAAAGCACTTGATGTGCACAGAGGCTGAAGGTCTCCAAGTGGAAGATAGTGCCGTCCCTCTTTTTTCTTTTTCTTTTCTCAAAGCCTTAAAGAACCACACAAATGTCAGATATTTATGCCGACTCTTCAGTTGTTATGTCCGGAGGCTGACCAGAATACCAATGGGCATGTTGTAGCTGGTACTCAACCATTGCCCTCTGTTGCTCACAAAGACTTGCCAGCGTGTGCAGTGTGTAGTTCCAGCGCATTGTGATGTCGCACACCAGTCGGTGAGCTGTCACTTGCATGCTCTGCTGCAGCACTGCCAAAGCTGTGACAGCTATAGGCGACTTAAGGAAATGGGCGCTGACGTGGTGTACCTTAAAAAAAATCTCTATCGAATCTGGGTAGATTTTCAGAAGCTGCTGAACTACCAACTTGAGCACAAGTGCCAAACATGGTACATGTGAGCTTGCCAAGCTTCACAGCCGCCACCAGGTTAAGCTTCAGTAGAGCCTGTTGCCACTTCGCTGAGGCAGTGCTGCAGAACTTCTAGCTGTTGTGGACGACGTCTTCTGAGATAGCATATCGGACATGAAGGATGAGGGGAAGGAGGAGGGGCTGAAGGAACTGGTGTAGGATGTGGAGGAAACCCTGATAGAAGTAGGGCCAGCAATCCTCGGCTTCGGGAGCACATGTGCCATGGCCAGGCTGTTGGGGAAATGTAGCGTCCCTGACCACAAGCATTTGTCCACGTGTCGGTCGTTAAGTGGACAATCCCAGTAAGTGCATTGGTATGGTCACGGGTGATGTTCTTGGACATGTGCTAGTACAAAGCTGGGACGCCACCCTGGAAGAAAAAGTGGCAGATGGGGACCGAGTACCGAAGAACGGATATCGCCTTGAGTCAGTGGAAATCCTCTGTGTTAACAAGCCAAAACTCCAACAATTCCACTGCAAGCAGTCTGGAAATGTGTATGTTTAGCTTTTGGGCCTGTGGGTGGTTGGCTGCAAACTTTCTCTTTCCTTCCAAGGCCTGGGGTAGGGACAAATGACTGCTGTGCTGGGACAAGGATTGGCTATTTTGTTTGTCTCAGGTGCCCGCCTCAGTTGTTTGGAAAAGTTGCCCGCCTTCTCCTCTGGTCACCCCACTGCTTCTTCCTGTCTGTTTCGATGCTGACAATCTTTCCCTCTCAGCACTGCTGGTCTCGCTCTGCATGCCAGCTTCCCAGGTTGGGTCTGTGACTTTGTCATCCACCAACTCATCTTCCACCCTCACGGTGGTCCTCCTGACTTTGTGACTTAACAACAATAGCTTCCCAGGTTGGGTCTGTGACTTTGTCATCCACCAACTCATCTTCCACCCTCACGGTGGTCCTTCTGACTTTGTGACTTAACAACAATAAGACTTAAAGAATCCAAAAATATGCCCCAACACTAACACATAGAAGGGGACATATAGCAATAACCACTATTATCAATGTGTTTGTTTAAAAAATAACAATTTATTTAAAATATATTTAAAAAACACATGTATATAAAATTCACAAAATTCAACAAGGTGCCTTTTCGTGTGAGGGAAGCAGTGTCAGTCACTGCAGATATAATATCAACAACAAGTGTGCAAATAGTTTTAGCTGGGTAGTGTCCAATCATAAACAGCAGGTTTATCCACCATTAAAGTATATGGATTAAATTGCCACACTACCTGGTCTAATTTAAGGCAAGATGCCAAAAGAACAAAAGGTACAAGTGCCTATGTTAAATGAATAATAAAGACCATAACATAATGTAGTGCAGGTAAAAGTTTGTAAAGAGGGCAGCTTTACCCATAGCAGTAAGTGTTCAGGTATGGAATCCAGCTTATTAATGCAGAGCTGATGGTGTTTCCCTCCACCCCAACACACGTTTTATGTATTCTTCTTCAGGGGGTAAACTGACTTAACTGACAATAAGACTTAGCGGCAACTGTGTCTCATCATCATCTTCCTTCTTAGTCAACATTTGCTGTTCCCCACCATAATCTTCTTGTGGTCATGGCTGCTCTAAGTTTTGTGCATCACTAATCAGCATGTCCTCCTGTCCCTCTGGGATCATCAAGTCAAAAGGCCACAATCAAGAAAAATTCTCCGCCGAGCATCCTAGTGTGGAATCACTAGTCTCCTGGGATTCAACATGGTGGGAGGAAGGAGGTTCAGGGTGAGTATTAAGTGATCCAGACTGTAGGCTAGTGAGACTGGACCATGTGGAAGACTGGGTGGTGCTGCCAAGCCTGCATTATTTGCTATCCAACCGACCACCTTTTCACACTGCTCTGGCTTCAGAAGTTGTGTACCATGCCTCCCTGCAAAATGGGACAGGAACCTATGTGTCGTGGATGGGCGTGTTTCTTGTGCTACAGCAAGAGGCGTAGTCACACCTAACCCATGTCCTCAGCATCTGCGTGCACCATCATCAGAACTTCCACTTTCCCCCTTACCACATGCCTTACTCAGTTTGCAATTGCCAGGTCTCTTGAAACCAAGGTTTTTTTTAATAAACTGAAAACCAGTCAATTTCTTTAATGATTTTGGTAGTGTTAGATGTCACAGAATTGTACCACAGACCATGTTAAACTGTATGGCTGAAAAGTGTAAGCCTGCAAAAAATGTTAACACTCCTTTTCAGTTTTATAGATCACATAAATGTACTAGAGACCAAGTAATACTGTATGGGTGACAAATTTAACCCTACAAAATTTTTAAATGCTTTTTTTGGAGTGTTATATATTAAAAAATTGTTTTACCCCAGAACACAGAATAGTGTATGGGTACAAAATTTAACCCAGGAAAAAAATGTTAATTTTTTTGAGTGTTATACAACACAAAAAAAGTAACACAAAGCACGTAATACTCAACGGATCAAAACACATTCAACTTTTTCACCCCCCCTCAAAAAAATGCAGCTCTATATTTAGCAACAGACTGCATAGCCCTAATCCCTGTCTACTGATTGTATTGAGCCACTCTCCCTGTTCCTGTGGCTCTCTCTCCCTCCCGAGACTAAATGCAGAATTTATGTGATACAAACATAAAAGCAAATGATTAGCCCTTAGAATAATAATAATAATTTTTATTTATATAGCGCCAACATATTCCGCAGCGCTTTACAACTTATAGAGGGGACTTGTACAGACAATAGACATTACAGCATAACAGAAATCACAGTTCAAAATAGATACCAGTAGGAATGAGGGCCCTGCTCGCAAGCTTACAAACTATGAGGAAAAGGGGAGACACGAGAGGTGGATGGTAACAATTGCTTTAGTTATTTGGACCAGCCATAGTGTAAGGCTCGGGTGTTCATGTAAAGCTGCATGAACCAGTTAACTGCCTAAGTATGTAGCAGTACAGACACAGAGGCTATTAACTGCATAAAGTGTATGAGAACATGATGCGAGGAACCTGATTATGTTTTTTTTTTTATAGGCCACACTGGGATAGTTAGGTTAATGCGTTGAGGCGGTAGGCCAGTCTGAACAAATGCATTTTTAGGGCACGCTTAAAACTGTGGGGATTGGGGATTAATCGTATTAACCTGGGTAGTGCATTCCAAAGAATCGGCGCAGCACGTGTAAAGTCTTGGAGACAGGAATGGGAGGTTCTGATTATTGAGGATGCTAACCTGAGATCATTAGCGGAGCGGAGGGCACGGGTAGGGTGGTAGACTGAGACCAGAGAGGAGATGTAGGGTGGTGCTGAGCCATGGAGTGCTTTGTGGATGAGGGTAGTAGTTTTGTACTGGATTCTGGAGTGGATGGGTAGCCAGTGTAATGACTGGCACAAGGTAGAGGCATCGGTGTAACGGTTGGTGAGTAGTGTTGAGCATTCCGATACCGCAAGTATCGGGTATCGGCCGATATTTGCGGTATCGGAATTCCGATACCGAGATCCGATACTTTTGTTGTATCGGGAATCGGTATCGGGATCGATATAATGTGTAAAATAAAGAATTAAAATAAAAAATATTGATATACTCACCTCTCCGACGCAGCCTGCACCTTACCGAGGGAACCGGCAGCCTTCTTTGCTTAAAATGCGCGCGTTTACTGCCTTCCGTGACGTCACGGCTTCTGATTGGTCGCGTGCCGCCCATGTGACCGCGACGCGACCAATCACAAGCCGTGACGTAATTTTCAGGTCCTGAATGCCTAATTCTAGGCATTCAGGACCTGAAAATTACATCACGGCTTGTGATTGGTCGCGTGCCGCCCATGTGACCGCGACGCGACCAATCACAACAAGCCGTGACGTAATTTTCAGGTCCTGAATGCCTAATTCTAGGCATTCAGGACCTGAAAATTACGTCACGGCTTGTGATTGGTTGCGTGCCGCCCATGTGACCACGACGCGACCAATCACAACAAGCCGTGACGTAATTTTCAGGTCCTGAATGCCTAATTCTAGGCATTCAGGACCTGAAAATTACGTCACGGCTTGTGATTGGTCGCGTCGCGGTCACATGGGCGGCACGCGACCAATCAGAAGCCGTGACGTCACGGAAGGCAGTAAACGCGCGCATTTTAAGCAAAGAAGGCTGCCGGTTCCCTCGGTAAGGTGCAGGCTGCGTCGGAGAGGTGAGTATATCAATATTTTTTATTTTAATTCTTTATTTTACACATTAATATGGATCCCAGGGCCTGAAGGAGAGTTTCCTCTCCTTCAGACCCCTGGAACCATCAGGGATACCGTCCGATACTTGAGTCCCATTGACTTGTATTGGTCTCGGGTATCGGTATCGGATTAGATCCGATACTTTGCCGGTATCGGCCGATACTTTCCGATACCGATACTTTCAAGTATCGGACGGTATCGCTCAACACTATTGGTGAGGAATATGATCCTGGCAGCAGCATTCAGGACAGATTGGAGCGGGGAGAGTTTGGTAAGAGGGAGGCCGATTAATAGAGAGTTACAATAGTCCAGACGAGAATGAATAAGTGAGACAGTAAGAGTTTTTGCAGAGTCGAAAGTAAGAAAAGGGCGAATTCTAGAAATGTTTTTGAGATGCAGATAAGAAGAGCGAGCCAATGATCGGATGTGGGGGGTGAATGAAAGCTCGGAATCAAGGATGACCCCAAGGCAGCGGGCATGTTGCTTTGGAGTAATGATGGAACCGCACACGGAGATGGCAATGTCAGGCAAAGGTAGGTTAGTGGATTAGTAGAAGGGTTTTTAGTATGATGGCTTAGCTTGAGCACCAGTATCAACACTGCAGGCCTCTGATTCGTTAGTCTGTGCACATACAGGCCTAGATAAGCACTCTCTCCCTCCAATATGAAGTTTCACAGAGCTATGCAATGGCCTCACTGTGCCGAGCCGGGCTGCGCCTGTTCTTTTATAACCACTGATAACACTGGTCTACAAAAAAAAATAAAAATTCTGGCATGGACTTTAAGAACAGTTTTAGACTAATTTGAGGGTGCTG
Source organism: Ranitomeya variabilis (assembly GCF_051348905.1). Classification (NCBI taxonomy): domain Eukaryota; kingdom Metazoa; phylum Chordata; class Amphibia; order Anura; family Dendrobatidae; genus Ranitomeya; species Ranitomeya variabilis. Next base: position 100,290,307 of record NC_135237.1, read on the forward strand.
AATTCAAATCTGATCTTATAATTTCTCTATCACATCACGTTTTTGCGCTATAGGTATATAGCTCATTTTCATGAATTCCATGATAAATATAAGTAGCGTATGAAAAGTGCCGGTTTATACGGTTCACTAAGGTAAATTTAGTTTTCATTTAGTCTCCCAATAAATATGAGAATATCTTTGTTTTCTTTGAACATGCATAATTCCCATTTGTTATGATAACACCCTTGTTTTCTGTGCTACTGGGACAGTAGAGCTACAGCAGAGCATTGGGTGAAAACTGAATGGCCTCAGCGACAGAGTTTGGCATCTGGAGATAAGAATGTCATCCATGATCCTCTAGTGGATAGATAGGACATTGTCTTTCCTCCCTTACACATAAAACTTGGATTGATGAAGCAGTTTGTCAAAGCTCTCAATCACAGTGGAGAATGCTTTAACTATATATGTTCAGCTTTTCCTGGTCTTAGTGAAGAGAAGAAAAAGGCTGGAATATTTGATGGACCTCAAATAAGAACACTTATGAGACCCAAATTTTATCACATCAATGAATGAGACAGAAAAAAGAGCTTGGAATGCATTTTGTAATGTGGTGCAGAATTTTCTAGGGAATTAGAAAGCAGACAACTATGAAGAGATTGTGGAAGAGCTACTAATGAGTCTGTGAAATCTTGGATGTAGAAAGAGTATCAAGATTCACTATTTACACAGCCATTTGGACTTTTTTCCAGAGAACCTTGGGGATGTGAGCGAGGAACAAGGGGAGCGTTTTTATGAGGACATTAAAACAATGGTATAACGGTATCAAGGCTGGTGGGACTCACATATGATGGCTGACTATTGCTGAGACAACCCAGAAGCTGTACATCACAGATCAGCCAAGAAAAGAAAGTTCAAATAACTGCCATTTGCCATTCATCTGTGTGCCATATATATGTGTTTTTATATTTTGTGGTTTAATTCTGTAAGTATATTTGATTTGCTGTACATAGACTTTGTAATCTTTGTTATTCCTTGATTAAAAATATACCAAATGTAGTACCGAAAATCGTGTTTTTATCATAAAACATTAGGAGTAATTTTCATCAAAAATTGAAAATATATTGAAATCCTGATGTGATAGCCAAAAACAGAGTTCATATTCGTAATCAGCAGCCAAAATTGACTTAAAATATGTTTTAAAACCTTTTGCCAGAAAAATTGCGTTGACCAGTGTAATGTCACACGGCCAGCCAAGTAATGCCACAACCAAGATGGCTATGGCATTACAGTTACGCACAGACAATTCCTACATGCTTATTGGCTGTGTAACAGGTGTCAAAAATGCGGGTTGGGGATTTCAGTATTACATAGAGCACCACCCAATACTCGCCGAGTAACGAGTATATCCGAGCTCCGTGATACTCGAGTGATAACCGTGCATCACCGAGCATGTTTGTTCATCCCTAATAATCACATTTTTGTCTGTTGTGGTCAAGGAACTTGTAATTGCACTGCAGTGTGGAGCAGCCTGTCTGTTCTTGGCTACTCCTGTGTGAAATATAATGGGACTCTGCTCTCATCTCACTGCAGATCGACTACACGTTGAGCACAGCAAATATAAGTGTGATACTGACACATCTCTGTAAAGCAGTGGGGAAAAGGGCAGTGCAGCAGAGCTGACAGCGCTATGAGAGGAGGAGAGCTGATAGAAGGGCTTGTAATGTAACACACCTAAACTCATCTGTGCTGACTCTCCTGTCACAGGGACTTTATGGGAAAGGTGTTAGTCATCCGTACTTTCTAAGCATGTAGGAAGTTATACCAGGGCATCAGGGCTGTATCATTACATTTCATACACTGAAAAACCTGCTCTGCACTATTGTGTGGACATGTTTTTTTATCTGCTGTGTTGCTGCTTCTTCATCATTGGTCAGCATCATACAAGCTGAAGTACAAAACCCCGTGAAAACTGTCTGATAACACCGACTTGGACATGAAATGCTAATATCTCTGCGGAGAGGAGAAATAAAAAAGCACATTTTATAAAACTGTGCAGCCATCATTACATCATGTGTCCAGTTTAACATGAAACATTTGGAGACAGGTCCTCTTTAAGCCTGTCCTGTGTCGGGTAGGGCAGATAGGGTTGGTATGGAGCTTTGTGAAATATATTCTGTATTCTCCTTTTTCCACTCAGATCATATTTATAGAGGTCTAAGGTATTGGTGCTTAAGTGTGCCTGCCATGCCACCTACTGCGACTATACTTGAGGTGTTCCAATTTGTTGGTATTTGGCAGATTCACAATGATCTAGGGCAGACCTGGGCAAAGTGTGGCCCGTGGGCCATATTCGGCCCTCTGGCTGTCTCAGTCCGGCCCGCGGACCGAGACAGCCATGGGGCTGAAAACCTCAGGTCCACGGGCCGCACCGTACCTGCCCGCTCACTCACTGTCTCCCGCAGTTAGCAATCGTGGAGGAGGGTCCTCCGGCCACTTACTCCACCAATCAGCGTGTGAAACAACTGACGCGATGATGTCATGTCATCGTGTCAGCTGTGTACCGCCGGAGAGTCAGCGCATCAGAGACAGCAACAGAAGCAGGGCTCCTGGGAACGGGACTGAGGTGAGTATGTCATGTTTTTTTTTTTTCATGTGTATGAACATGTGGATTCTAAGGGGTGAACATGGGGATTCTATGGGGGTGAACATGGGGATTTTATGGGGGTGAACATGGGGATTCTATGGGGATAAACATGGGGATTCTATGGATGTGAACATGGGGATTCTATGGGGGTGAACATGGGGATTCTATGGGGATAAACATGGGGATTCTATGGGGATAAACATGGGGATTCTATGGATGTGAACATGGGGATTCTATGGGGGTGAACATGAGAATTCTATGGGGGTGAACATGGGGATTCTATGGGGGTGAACATGGGGATTCTATGGGGGGGAACATGGGGATTCTATGGGGATAAACATGGGGATTCTATGGATGTGAACATGGGGATTCTATGGGGGTGAACATGAGAATTCTATGGGGGTGAACATGGGGATTCTATGGGGGTGAACATGGGGATTCTATGGGGGTGAACATGGGGATTCTATGGGGGTGAAAATGGGGATTCTATGGGGGTGAACATGGGGATTCTATGGGGTGAACATGTGGATTCTATGGGGGTGACATGCAGCACATGGGGAGGCTATGGGGGTGTCATGCTACACATGGGGAGGCTATGGGGGTATCATGCTGCACACGGGGAGGCTATAGGGGTGTCATGCTGCACACAGGGAGGCTATGAGGGTGTCATGCTGCACACGGGGAGGCTAGGGGGGTATCATGCTGCACATGAGGAGGCTATGCGGCTGACATGCTGCACATGGTGAGGCTATATACTGTCATGCAATATATGGGGAGGCTGTGTGGGGCTCAATCAGTATATGGGGAGGCTGTATGGGCCTCATGCAGTATATGGGAGGCTGTGTGGGGCCTCATTCAGTATGTGTAGAGACAGTGGGGCTCATGCTGTATATAAGGAGGCTGTGTGGGGCTCATGCTGTACATGGGGAGGCTGTGTGGGGCTCATGCCGTATATAGGGAGGCTGTGTGGGGCTCATACCGTATATAGGGAGGCTGTGTGGGGCTCATGCCGTATATAGGGAGGCTGTGTGGGGCTCATGCTGCATACGTAGTAGTGTAGTAGACTGTGTGAGGCTCATGCTGTATAAAGAGGGCTGTGGGGGGGTTCAAAAATATATAGGGGGGTGTCAGCATACTTAATTATGCTCAATATTAAGTGATACAATTAATATTAATAAATTAATATTGAGTAGAATTCATTTCAAGCTATTAGTTCAGCCCTCCACAACAGTCATGGTGTCTCATGTTGCCCCTCGGGAAAATTAATTGCCTGATCTAGGGGGACGATATATCATTCTCCAGGGCCCTTTAACTTTAATTAATGTATACCTCACCCTCCTCTTGACCTATAAATATTGCATGACATAATGTCCAAGGTTTTTAAATTGCCCCAGTAATATTGTTAGGGGCACTGTACATGGAAATGGACCCTGTCAGGGGTTATCTCACACACACCAACTCCCACAACAACCCTCCACATTTATCCAACTGGGCCTCCGCTTACTCACTTCAAGAGATGTGGAGACTTCAACACCCACATGATGTAATGTATTCTTATCATTCTCATACACATGGGACATTTTTCATATTGATTTATGTTTTGGGTCTGCAAAATGCTTTTCTTTAGTAAATTATATATCTCCCCAAAGGAACACTAAACCACTCTTCCTTCCTATTTGTCCTAGACCTAGGCTCAATTTAGACCTGTCCCCCTTTGAGATTTAGTACCCTCTGGTTAGGACGGATATAAGTGCAAGATCATATTATTAAGGAAGCTAAAATATATCTGATTTATCTCCTGAGAGGGTTATATGGGAACGAAGCTTTTAATAGCCTTTAGAAGGGTGTCCTTATTCTTTGCATAGGAAATCATGACAAAGAACTAGATTGGCCTTAGAAGATCAACTGTCTCAAGCTGAGACTACTTATGTGTAACACTCCTCACCACATAACCACTTCCAATCTGAACAACCAAGGAAAAGATATAACATCTTGTTAATTGATTATACTTATGCATACCTGGTATCATATCTTTGATCAAGAAGACAAAAATAGGCATTTATTGTTTGTTTAGCAAAAAGAGGCAATGCTGAACCGCCTGTTGTAGAAGTTCAGGATATGAATGGTATCATGGCTACTGAACCTTTGGAACTAAAATCAGCTTTTGCAGAGTTTACAAGTCCTTATACACACCTAGGCTAGCCCAATCAGATGACAAATCAGTGACATGCTTTATATGATCTCCTTTTGAGTGCTCTCCCCAGACAGTGCAGCTTAACTGAAAAGGAGGTGATTGATACCATCATGTCCTTTACCAACAGAAAATCATTATGGACTGAGGGTTTTCATATCTAGTTGTACAAACATAAGGTAGATTTTTTTTGTCCTCCAAATTGCTTAAACTGTATAATTCTATCCTACAAATTGGATTGTTTCTGGATCCTTTACAAGAATCCCTAATTCTGGTAAAGACCTCATTGATTCTGAATCTTATTGACCTATTTCGCTCCTATATAATGTAGTGTGGCTAACGGTCGCAAAGTCGATGGGAGTTATGTGTCGCAGAGATGGCTTGTCTCTGTGATGTAACCCGGAGTATTTTCTCTAGTGCATGAAAGCACTAAGGCCCCTTTCACACATCAGCTTTTTGCTATCAGTCGCAATCCATCGAATTTTGAAAAAACCCGAATCCGGCGACTAATGCCGCCGGATCTGTTTTTTTCTCATTGACTTGTATTAGGGACGGATTGTGACGGATGGCCTCACGTTTCATCTGTCATTTGCCTGATCCATCGAAAAGTGTTTGTCTGGTGGCCGGAGACAATGGACAAAGTAACATTTTTTGTGTACGTCGAAAAATTGGACAGCAATGGATCCGTCGCCGACCGTCGTTTGCTCGAATGGAAGCCTATGGGCACCGGATCTGTCAAATGACGGAATCTGGCTACGGACTCCATTTTTTTAACTGAGCATTCTCCAATTTATTTAGCATCCAATTAGACAGATCCGCTAGTCGGATCCGTCAAAAAAAACGAATCCGTCGCATCAGTTTTTCACAATCTGCAACGGATCCATCGAGCCAACGAATTGTGACTGACGGCAAAAAACTGATGTATGAAAGGGGCTAAGAGGTTCGCTTGTTGTACCTGGGTCCGAGTTGCAGGTAGCTATGAGAGATGGGTGGGTCTGGCTACCCACATACCTCACCTCTTTGTGTGGTTACAGCCTATATAATGGAGGCTGTTGTTTGGCACATGAACTGTGTGTTGGGAGGGAGAAGGCCTCCTGTGTGCATGGCTTCAGACCGAGCCTGAGTACTGGACATTACTCCAGCCTGTGTTCCCACAGACCTGGCCTAGCAGAGCCCTGCTATGGACACTTATACTTTGTTTTGCCTGATCTAAAGGCTGTTTACTTTCTGTAACTTGTAAAAGGAACAAGCCTCCTGTTTTCCTCCCTTCGCACCCAAGTGAGTACGACCCCTACATTAACAAAGTAGAACCCCCATTCCAAGCTGGTCTTTAGGTACTATTAAGTATAGGGTACAGTGATTTATTTAAAACCTAAAAAAGTTTGGTGACGTATTAATATGTGGATGTAACGGAATAATAATATGAAAAGACAATAATGATTCACATGTGAAAGGTAAATTGTGAGGTTCTGTAGCACTCTACTTATGGTGGCAGCTGCAAATAATTTGAAGACCTGTCACTGCTTAATGTCTGAGGGAATAAATCACAGCATATAATAAAATCATGATGAGATGTGCACATGTTAAAGAGAAGAGTAATACTTTTGAGTGTGAAGTCTACAGGTTTATCGGGTGGGATGTTTAATGTACACTTAAAAGAAAGTAAATTAAATAAGAATACATTTGTCCGTATTCAGGACCATGGACAGTGAGTATACTGTTGAGGAAAATAACCAGTACATAACTAGTTAAAAGCACACCATGCATGTAAATGCTCTAACCATGGTCATGATTGAGTAGTGCAGTGGCCTTGACATTTAGTACAGTGTCTCTGTAAGGGTACTGTCACACTCTGCAACTTTCCAACGATCACGACCAGCGATACGACCTGGCCGTGATCGTTGGAAAGTCGTTGTGTGGTCGCTGGGGAGCTGTCACACAGACCACTCTCCAGCGACCAACGATGCCAAAGGCCCTGGGTAACCAGGGTAAACATTGGGTTACTAAGCGCAGGGCCGCGCTTAGTAACCCGATGTTTACCCTGGTTACCATCGTAAAAGTAAAAAAAAAGAAAAAAACGTACATACTCACATTCCGGTGTCCGTCAGGTCCCTTGCCGTCTGCTTCCCGCTCTGACTGAGTGCCGCCATAAAGTGAAAGCAGATCACAGCGGTGACGTCACCGCTGTGCTCTGCTCTTACATTCCGGCTGGCAGTCAGTCAGAGCGGGAAGCAGACGGCAAGGGACCTGACGGACACCGGAATGTGAGTATGTACGTTTTTTTTTTTTTTACTTTTACGATGGTAACCAGGGTAAACATCGGGTTACTAAGCGCGGCCCTGCGCTTAGTAACCCGATGTTTACCCTGGTTACAAGCGAACGCATTGTTGGATCGGTGTCACACACACCGATCCAACGATGACAGCGGGAGATCCAGCGACGAAAGAAAGTTCCAAACTATCTGCTACGACGTACGATTCTCAGCAGGGTCCCTGATCGCTGCTGCGTGTCAGACACAGCGATATCGTATGGATATCGCTGGAACGTCACGGATCGTACCGTCGTAGCGACAAAAGTGCCACTGTGTGACAGTACCCTAAGGGTATGGATATATTCCCACAGTCAGTAATCGCCAGCGCTTTGGGCACAGCACATGTCTGCTCCGTCCAAAGTACTACTGGCTTTTGAACTCAGGTGATTCCGCATGTGTTTATTGAACCGTCCAATACATTGGACTGATGATATTTATCTTGCAGAGATGCTGAGCATCTCTGCAAGATAAATAGACATGATGCGGTCTGGAAAGACATGCCGCATGTCCGTCTCCGCATCCAACATCTGGCTGCTGCAGGTTGGACGCTGCGGATGTATGCAGCGTCCAACCCGCAGCGTTTACTGACCGTGGGAACATACCCTAAGTTAAAAAAAAGCGTGATTACAGTGGCTGCTTCTGGACTGCTCCTGGATAAGCCAGGATGACTGGAAGAGGGTAACTGGCATGGGGCTCACGACCCCAATAAAGCTAAATCTGACAGAGTTACTAGAAATTATTGAAATACCAGGTTATATATACTAGATTCCTTGATAGGGTGTCAGGTTATATATACTAGATATGCTAGATTCCTTGATAGGGCGTTGATCCAGGGAGCAAGTCTGATTGCCGTATGTGGAGTCGGGAAGGAATTTTTTTCCCCAATGTGGAGCTTACTCTTTGAAAGAAGGAATATAAACCAGCTTACCCGTGATGCATAAAACAATCTTCGGGAGCATGGACCCGCTGTGTCCAGGCGTATAGAATCCAAAAAAGAAGAGAATGTCCAGCTTCACCGAATCCGTAAAAAAGAGTTTTCTTTATTCACAAACTTTAAGCATAGAGGATACAGACTTCAGCACGAGCTATATGGGTAAGAATCTCAACGCGTTTCTGGAGACTAAGCTCCCTTAATCATGACCTTAATCATGATTAAGGGAGCTTAGTCTCCAGAAACGCATTGAGATTCTTACCCATATGGCTCGTGCTGAAGTCTGTATCCTCTATGCTTAAAGTTTGTGAATAAAGAAAACTCTTTTTTACGGATTCGGTGAAGCTGGACATTCTCTTCTTTTTTGGAGCTTACTCTTTGCCACATGGTTTTTTTTTGCCTTCCTCTGGATCAACATGTTAGGGCATGTTAGTTTAGGCTATGGGTTGAACTAGATGGACTTAAAGTCTTCCTTCAACCTTAATAACTATGTTACTATGTTACTATGTTACCGAAAAATGGCATAATAGTGGCATGGTGGTGGTTTAGGTGACCTAATAAATAGGACAGCTTCACTTTACGTGTTTCTTGTCGCCACAAAGCTGACAGTCACAAATTTATTGGAGTGTTTCTCCTTTTGCTGCCTCAATTTAGGAAGTCCTTATGGTATGTCCATAAGTATCTGCTGTTTCTATAAGTGCTGTTTCCAACTGCCCCAATATACGCAGATCTCCAAAGCAGACTCCAGAGATGTCAACCTGGAAGAACATTTCACAGGATGACACACAAACAGCATACTAATGGACGAAGGAGACAGCATTCCATGTGTATTACTACAACATTGAATATTTTGATTGCAACATTAGCCATTCTCAAGCATGACAGACAATGAACAAGTGCACATACAGTATATTTACCAAATAATTACATCATGACTCCCAAAATGTGATGTCCTAAAAAAATAACCATGGACAGCAAATACGGTACATAAGATATAAAACAAAGAATGGCGTCATCACATTATCAAATGTGGATATATGTGCTCCTCAACACTAAAATTACAACACTAAGAAGGAAAAGCCATGGAATTATGGAAATCACAGGATGGCTAGACATACAGAGGGGGGAAATAAGTATTTGATCCCTTGCTGATTTTAAATGTTTGCCCACTGACAAAGACATGAACAGTCTATAATTTTAAGGGTAGGTTAATTTTGACAATGAAAGACAGAATATCAAAAATAAAATCCAGAAAATTACATTGTATAAATTATATACATTTATTTGCATTTTGCAGTGAGAAATAATTATTTGATCCCCTACCAATTATTAAGAGTTCTGGCTCCTACAGACCAGTTTGACGCTCCTAATCAACTTGTTACCTGCATTAATGACAGCTGTCTTACATAGTCACCTTTATAAAGGACTCCTGTCCACAGACTCAATTAATCAGTCAGACTCTAACCTCTACAACATGGGCAAGACCAAAGAGCTTTCTAAGGATGTCAGTGACAAGATCATAGACCTGCACAAAGCTGGACTGGGCTACAAAAACATAAGCAAGACGCTGGGTGAGAAGGAGATAACTGTTGGTGCAATAGTAAAAAAATGGAAGAAATACAAAATGAATGTCAATCGACGTTGATCTGGGGCACCATGCAAAATCTCACCTCTTGGGGTATCCTTGATGATGAGGAAGGTCAGCCTAAAACTACACGGGGGGAACTTGTTAATGATCTGGGACCTCAGTCACCAAGAAAACCACTGATAGCACATTACGCACATTACGTTGTAAAGTTATTAAATCCTGCAGTGCCCGCAAGGTCCCCCTGCTCAAGAACGCACATGTGCAGACCCATCTGAAGTTTGCCAATGAACACCTGGATGATTCTGTGAGTGATTGGGAGAAGGTGCTGTGGTCAGATGAGACAAATATTGAGGTATTTGGCATTAACTCAACTCCCCGTGTTTGGAGGAAGAGAAATGCTGCATATGACCCAAAGAACATCATCCCCACTGTCAAGAATGGAGGTGGAAACATTATGTTTTTGGGGTGTTTCTCTGCTAAGGGCACAGGACTATGTCACCGGATCAATGGGAAAATAGATGGAGCCATGTACCGTAAAATCCTGAATGACAACATCCTTCCTTCCGCTGGGACATTAAAAATGGGTGGTGGCTGGGTCTTCCAGCAAGACAATGACCCAAAACATACAGCCAAGGCAACAAAGGAGTGGCTCAAAAAGATGCACATTAAGGTCATGGAATGGCCTAGCCAGTCTCCAAACCTTAATCCCATAGAAAACTTATGGAGGGAGTTGAAGCTCTGAGTTGCCAAGTGACAGCCTCAAAATCTTAATGATTTAGAGATGATCTGCAAAGAGGAGTGGATCTATCTCTGTCCTCTCCTGATACAGACCATGGTATTATGTTTAGGCCAAACAGGCTGTTCATAGTAGCACAAGCCTGGTGTTGTTGTGTCAGTCATACTCAAAACTGAACAAATTAAGTTGTTTTCAAAATTTTGTTGCCATTATCTCTAATCATCCTTCATGACAGCACCACTGAAGGATGACTCACCAACCTAATAGGGGCAAGAAACACAAAGAGGTCAAATTGTTCCTCCCACACCCTTTCTGCAGTGTTTTTTCTTGTCCCTATAGGACATTAGGAGGTCATCCTGTGGTGCTCTGTGTTCAGCAGCAGAGCCTTCTGTATACCTGAAATTCGGGCTGGTCAGAGGAGGACGAACGCTGCACTTTCCTCCTCGCTTGCAGCTCTTGTCTCCTTCAAACACAGGACCGTGCCATTCCCCCTGCACCTTCAGGTAAAGTAGAATGGCTGGGGGCCTCCCTAAGCTCACCAGCCTTACTTCTTTTTCATCCGGTGCGTGCGATTACTGGAAGTGCCATCAGATACCGGGTTCTTTTATACAGCGTCAATTCTGGTTGCATTCCAGGGTGAAATGCATGATCATTTTTGATGTTACAGCTATGTTGGAGGGGATTCAGTGGACAGGCTTTCCGATCGTGATTACAAGAGATCCTTCCTTGTTTTTACCTTCAAACCAGAGGGAGGAGTCTAATCCGGTGAGATTAGGGTGTGCTCAGTCTGGTCACTTAGATATAAGTGTCCCAGATAAAAGACTGCCTAAGGACCTATCCTTTTGGATTATGGATTATGGAGGGTTTATGTTCTTCCCACTTTGCATCTCTAGAGCACAATGCTAACCCAATCTCAGTAAGTTTTATGGCATTGATAGGTCTTTCTCTTTGGTGCAAGTTTTATTTATTTATCCTTATCGTCTTTCTTCTCCCCTCATTTTCATGGGAACAAGGATCCTGCACCAAAAAGTAAAGTTGCAGGCAAGTCGTAAATTTGCAATTTGTGCTAGGAAGCTTACATTGTTCCACAGAATACCAGTATGCCAGGGATGCACAGACACGGTCGTTAAAGGGAACCTGTCACCTGAATTTGGCGGGACCAGTTTTGGGTCATATGGGTGGGGTTTTCGGGTGTTTGATTCACCCTTTCCTTACCCGCTGGCTGCATGCTGGCCGCAATATTGGATTGAAGTTCATTCTCTGTCCTCCAGAGTACACAACTGCGCAAGGCAATATTGCCTTGCGCTGGCGTGTACTCCGGAGGACAGAGAATGAACTTCAATCCAATATTGCGGCCAGCATGCAGCCAGCGGGTAAGGAAAGGGTGAATCAAACACCCGAAAACCCCGCCCATATGACCCAAAACTGGTCCCGCCAAATTCAGGTGACAGGTTCCCTTTAAAGAGGAATAGCCTTCCTTAATGGAAGAAATTAAGAGGATGATTCAATCTTCTAGAAGAGGAGTCGGACTCAGACTTTCAGGGAGATTATATGTTTGTTTCCGAAGAATTGCTGGAAGACAGAGAATTAACCACGATCCCGGACTTGGCCCTGAAGGACAAGAAATATTATTTCTCATCTGAATATATGGAGGAATTCTTTACAGCAGTAAGGAATACTGTGAAAGTGGAAGAAGCGAAGACAATTAGGGCGGTCCAGGAAATGTTCAAGGGGATCAAATCAAAAAAGAAGATGGTGTTTCCTAAGCATGAAAATGTTTAAAGTCTGATCTTGGATACAGTAAGTGGGAACTCCTGAGAAACAATTGGGTATTTCTGGTTAACTAAAATACAGATTCCAGATAGAAGAGGAGATATCCAAGAGGTCTGAGATACCAAAAGTTGACATCCAGGTGGTGACAGTGGCTAAAAAGATGACCTTGCCGTTTGAAGATAATTATCCGCTTAAGGACCCGTTAGATCAGAAAATGGATAGACTGATGAGAAAATCTTGGTAAACTTTGGCAGCTTTACTGAAAACGAATGTCAATTCTACATGTGTGGCGAGATCTATGATCCAGTGGCTGAGTCAATTAGAAGACCATCTCAGCATGGGCACTCCCAAAGAGGATCTATTAGCTTCCCTGCCTCTTCTGCAGAAACCCACAGGATTCCTGGCAGACATGGACACTCCCAGAGAGGATCTATTAGCTTCCCTTCCTCTTCTGCAGAAACCCACACGATTCTTGGCAGATGTGTCAGGGGAGTCAGTGAGAGCTGTGGTGAGATCTTCAGTTCTGTTAAACTCCGTGAGGTGAGCACTCTGGCTGAAATTGTGGAATGCAGATGTGGTTTCCAAAGATAAGCTTTGTTCCATTACCTTCCAGGGAGCATACATGTTCGGTGCCAGAAAAGGCTGCAGATAACAAGAAATTTTTGACTGAATCGAAAAACTCTAGAAGGAAGCCCTTTTGTCCACCATAGAACCAGCCCCTTTAATGCAGAAGGAAGGGATAATCGGGATGATGGAGTTAATAATAATAATAATAATAATAATATTCTTTATATAACGCTAACATATTCAGCAGTGCTTTACAGTTTGCACACATTATCATCGCTGTCCCTGATGGGGCTCACAATCTAGAATCCCTATCAGTATGTTTTTGGAATGTGGGAGGAAACCAGGGGAGAACATACAATCTCCTTGCAGATGTTGTCCTTGGTGGGGTTTGACCCAGGACTTCAGCGCTGCAAGGCTGCAGTACTATCTACTGAGCCACCATGCTGCCCTTTATGACCAGAAAACCACTGGAACTCCATTTTTTATTTCTTACGTTTTTGAGTCACCGTGCTGCCCTGGGAGTTACGTCAAAGAAGGACAAAGGAGAAATATCTTTCTTTCTCAGAACCATTGACAAGATTAACAATGACGCCAGAATGGTAGAGGGCCGGATCTCAGGATTCTTCCCCCCAATAGCAGACAATTTGTTCAAATCAGTGGATGATGAAATCCGTCAGAGAAGGAGTAAGAATAGTTCTCCTATCCCCTGCAGAGCCTGAAAGTGACTAACCTTTCTTCACAGGAACTATGAAACACCCTGATGTCTGGCCTCTATAAGATTTGATCTCTTTGAGAGTAAACTCTCCTGTTCCAGAGATAGAAAGAGGCAGAGTTCATTATTCCCGGCTAAAATTATTATTCCTTGTAAGACAACAAAGCAGAGTTTACAGAATTATCATAAACCTAAAGCCTCTCTGTACCTATACATGACCTAAAGAAGATTCAGGATGGAGTCCATAAAATGTACCATCCCCCTGATAAGGGGTGAACTTTGTCATAGCAACCATCGACTTACAAGATGCCAATTATCATGTTCCCATCCAGCCTACCGGAAATTCTTAAGATTCGCGGTCATCAGCACCTCGACTGTTTATAAAATCCTTAATATTTCAGCTGTCAGTCTTGGGTTCCATGACGTTATGCATTCAAGGAATATACAATCACTGCACTCGTACGATGAAGGTACTTGATTCATGTGAATAATTTTATTAAATAAATGAACATTTATTTAATAAAATTATTAACATGAATCAAGTACCTTCATCGTATGAGTGCAGTGATTGTATATTCTATGACTGAGAGGACCATTGGTTCTGTTCATTTGCACCGTCATTCTCACAATTGTCGAGTGCTAGCCTTCTATACTCTCTACGTTATGCATTCAAGCACATGCCAGAGTTCTGAAAACCTACATCTTTTCAAGCTGGGATGGATCGCTAAAGTCCCTGAGCAAGAAGATCTCTGTGCCTGATTGTTTAAAGTCCTCTCTCACCTGGTGACTCAATCCAAGGAATATAGTGCAAGGAGTCTGCTGGATTCAGAATCCTCCAACAATGATAACAGTCTCCCAAACTTCTTTCCAGGTGATCTGGACACAAGAAATCAGCCCTCCAACTTTAGGGAGCTAAAGGCAGTAGAGGAGGTCCTCTGGTCTGTAAACGCCCATAGTGCAGGGCACCCATTTATAGGTTAATTATGATAACATGACCACTGTAGCTCACCTCAACCATCAAGGGAACATGAGGTACGAAGATCTAAAGTCAGTCAGACAAGAATTTTCTCTTGGGCAGAGGAACATCTCCTTTCTCTATCAGATCTCCCCAAAAAAGGCACTGCTAATGTCCAAGCCAACTTTCTGAACAGGAAGGATGTACATCCAGCTGAATGGAGTCTAGATATGGGGACTTTCCAAATGATAACCAAAAGATGAGGCAGTCCAGAAGTAGACCTATTTGCAGGCCTTCAGAATGCAAAGGTAGATCAGCACTTCTCCCTGAACCTAGATGATGCTTGTATAGTGGTGGGTGTATTTGCCCACCCCATGGGATTCAACCTGGCATATGCATTTCCACAGATTCGTGTCTAGCCAATGACACTATAGAAGATAAGGACCAAGAAGGTCAGAACAATCTTAGCAGCACCTGTCCGCAACCTTCTTCGCCAGGATCCAATCTACCACGCAGACACAGGGAATCTGTGTCTGGCTGCTTAGCTTCTGAGTTTGCGATCCTAAAAGTTAAGGGTCTCTCAGATAAAGTCATGCATACCCCTCAAAATAGTAGGAAGCAGATAAAAAAATTACATTTATGGACAGATGTGGAAGACCTTTGTATCACGGTATGGCTCTTGTCCTCTGGACTCCCTTCATCTGGACATTACCCAGATCCTAGATTTCCTAGAAGATGGTCTGGAAAAAGACATAAAACCTTGCACCCTCAAGCGAAGATCAGCACATAGTTTGTGTGATGCGAATTAGGGCATCGTTTTATTAAAATATGTCACCAAAATTAATGGCAATGACGTTTTGGAAAAATACTACTCTACACGGCTAGAAGACCGTTGGTCACTGTGTCCTTTCTTGTGCTGCTATTTTTTTTTTATATATATATTTCAAACTACAACATTTTAATGCATTTTATTTCCAAATTTTCAGCTGGAACTGTTCAGTAATACTAGTTGTATAGTTATAGTTTATTATTACTTTGGCAGCTACACCCCGTCCTTCTGCATCATACGATTTTACACTCTTTACTGCAAGTTCAGATGTGAAGTCCATTGTTATTGCAGAATATGTTGTAAGGACACAATAACCCAGGAAACATAGTGGGCGTTAGGACCAGGATGCAGTGACGAGGAGGGTCTGGCAGCGGAGAAGTTCTGTGAGAGGCAGTGGCCGCCTATTCACATCTGTTCATCAGAGCTCAGTGCCGTATCACAACAGCACAGCCATCCAACATCTGGGCTGCCAGGAGAACATGATAACACTATTATGGGATAGAATTGCCTATTCCCTAGAAGAGGATGATCTATAATATCTAGGATATTTGTTTGCTTTTTTCTTATGTGGAATTCTTTTGAAGATGTATAATCCTGATGAAATCCCTTGGATTACTGTTACTTGTTTATTCTAAATATTTTTTTACACTGACGGGAAGGAATTTATCTAAAGAGAGGGGTAGAAAAAGAAAATATATGAAAAAGGAAAATGCAAGTGGAATTTTGAGAGTAAAGACAGACCTGTGTGTGGGAAAAAAACGCGAGTCAGTGAAGGAAACAGGTCTGGAATGAAGATAATTGCAAATATCATGACGGTGTGTGCCTTCCTAAATCACAAGAATAATGCTGTTGAGGAGAAGGTGCAGATCACGGCTGTGCCAGCTGCAGATACTAGTTCTTATGTTGGCATTCATTTTGTTGCTAGTTATGGTAGCGATGCTGGATCCAGAAGACCAGAGTGAGGACAATTTCAGCTATCTTTCCCACCATCATGGTGGTGGCGGAGGACATCGATGGGTAGGTGTCAACTCACTGCTTGAGTCTGTAGAAGAAACTAATCAATATAAGGTGGAGATTTTGTCTCCACTTTCCTCATTTAGGGATGAGGAACTTATAGCTATTGGGATGTCTGGAAGCAGAAGAACCTTTGACAAAGTCAGGAAGAGCGTGTACAGGATAGTGAAGCAGCACAAGAAGAACAATGAAAATGATGCAGTGACCAACAGTGTGCAGACTGAAAAGGCAAGGAACATACCTGGACTTGATGAAGACGGCAGCCAGAAAATTTCTTTACACAGGGAGATACCCGAGGGCCGACATTCACTGTGAGTACTAATTAAAGACCTTTTAATTTAAAATTACCACGTTTTATACATTCTGTAACAGGTTCTTCTTATCCTACCAATGGTATACATTTTATTTATTTTTTTAAATATCCTGATATTACAGCATTCATTGTTCTGATTTTATTTTCTGACTGTAGATATTTTTATTTTATGTTCAGTACATAGTATGTTCCATTAGTAGCATTTTGAAATAAGGTACATGGTGCATGGCCTATAGGAAGCGATAGTCTAGAGATGTTCATTGGGCATGCTCAGTGATCTGTGCAGAGGTCATTGTGCATTAGAGTACCTGTAATGATCATGGGATGACTACTGATAATGATATGATTTCAGGGTTTGTGTCTTTTTAATACAGATGTTGATATATCAATTTGAAATAAAACTTTACCACAAATATTTTCAATGAGGACCTGACACCAGGAACAAAGTGGCCAGCTTTTGCTCTTATGTCATTCCTGCTGATCCTATTGGTATCATTTTTTAATTTTTTTTCTTAAATCCTCCATACAGTTTCAGAGATATGGTCCTTTTTATTAGTGTTAAACGTTATCGCCCTTACAAAGGTGGCATTGATCACAGTGTAATTATGCAGACAAGCCAAAAGGCACGGCCCCAGAGAATGCTATAATCCACACTCCCTTGCAAAGAAGACTATAAAAATGTGCACTGAATAAAATGGACTGCAACTCTGGAACCGTATGGCAGAATTAAACATAAAGAAAAAATAAAAACAAAAAGCAGGTCACTCACAAGGGCAGTGGTAGTAATAACAGAGCAAAAACTGTCCACTTTTGTCACAGTCTTTTTAACATAAGAATATTAGATCATTTTCTGATTACACATTCCCACAAACACTAGAGCCAGTAGTGTATGTATATATATATATATATATATATATATATATATATATATATGTGGTGCCCCGGAGGGTCCAGTCGCCACAGAGGTACTGCACCTCATCCAGAGGTGTGGAATCCCACTCTTGGGTAAGGAGGGGGCACTACCCAGGACTCTAACACTCACACCCAACACACCCACCATTTCAGTCGGAGCACCTGGGCGTACGCTTAGGGAGGATGGCCTCATCCCAGGCTGGATAGGACTTGGTGGTGGGAGTGGGTGAGGGAAGAAAAAGGGGAGGCGCTTAGAAGGCAGGAGGAGAGTGTGCAGAGAGCAGTTGGTCCATGGAGACCGAAAGAAGAGGAGTGAAGAGCGAAGCTGAGGAGAGAATTGTGAGGGAGAGACAGAAGGAAGCTCCTGGGAGAACAGAAGGGGGTCCTAGGGGCACGGGAAGTGCAGAAGCCACCCATGTGACCGGCATCCACGCCGACCATAGTCGGGTGGAGGGACCAGGTCGCAGTAAGGGGACCGGCCCCAATTTAGTGGAAATCTTCAAGGTTCAGCTAACAAACCGGAGGCTGTGGCATCTGTAAGAGTCACAGTCACATCTCCCCATAATTTGCCAAAAAGGCAGCAGGATAGAATCCAGGGGACTCAGAGGATGTTGCTCGACCAGGTTCATGGCTGCTGGCTTGGGACACTGTGGGTGAGATGCTGGGCAGGAGAGGTGGAAGCCAGTGTAGGGAGAGGACCAGAGAAAGGCATATGAGAGGAGTCCTGGAAAGGTGCACCCCAATTTATCTAGGCGTTTGCTGGGCCACTGACCTGGAGAACACAGCACCAGGCTGGCGTTTGCGGACTAGAGAGCTGTGAGTAAAAAGTGGAACTGCACCTTGCTGTTTCCTTTGAGTTATTGTTGCGTCACCTGCCTGGCATAACCACAACCGCCATCTTTACACCTAACTCTACATCTACCCTGGGGCTAGCTCTACCCGTGGAGAGCTGCACTATCTTTGCTGCGCCACCATCGCCTCAAAGGATCTGACTGCAGTGTCGGCAATTATAGCTGAGCACCACGGGTGGCGTCACAAACAATCCCCTAAAAACGCCCATTCCCCTATAATTTCAATTGACTCTTTCATTGGATGCCCAGGGCCACGTACCTGGTCACTGCTGCCATGACTTCACCTTTAAGAACTGTGCCGACCCAGTACCGAGAACCCCACGGCCCTATGGGGCACTCCATATATATATATACAGTATACATATATACACATTCAGTATAACTAGACTATGTCACGTGCAGGAGCCCAGATTCTGCTTGTTATACTGAATAACATGTTTCTGGTCATAGGTAACACATATAATAGATATATTTTGGAGATGCTTCTAGCCTAGTTATCACAGTACAGTCAAAATCTGGTGCAAAGAAAAAGTCCAGACAGGGTTTAAATATTGAACTGAACTCTTCAAATTCTCCCCTGTTTCAGCTCTTGGGTGAAAGACCCATATTAACAATAGAGTCTGGATTTTTGATTAAAATGTTTTTATTTTAGTAATTATTTTATTATACACCATGATATAGCGCCATCATATTCCACAGTGCTTTACAGACATTATGGTTTTATTACAATTACAAATTCCCATGTCATAATAACTGCATAAACAGTCGATGTGTAATGATTTTCTAAAACCTTTCTAAATATGAATTTATTATTCAGCACACTTCAGAACTGAAATCTTTTTTATTTGTTACCTGTTCATTGCCTACTCAGAGCTTAAAGGGGTTGTCCACTACTAGACAAACCCTAATTAATGGGTCTCAGGAGAGGAGAAAATATAAATTCGATACTTACTGCCTGAATCGGCACCAATTCTCTCAATTCTCCTTACTTTTGGCTCAGCCATAATGTGAACGCGCAGCTGTTCAGCAAGTGTGCTTTGTACAGAGGAGTAGCGCTGGTCTGGAAGGTGGGTGTCAACATTTTCTAAAATAGGTTACATGCCGGAAGGTATTTCTGATTCAAGCTGAGATTACAACTATTTTTGAGTAAGCTCAATAGCATGCCAAAGTAAGAAAGCATTTTTGTCAGTTTTATCATACTTTTGTGGTGTCATATGTGTTCATTTATTTTAATCATGGCAATTATTGTATATAAGTAAGCAAAGAAATTCATATTTATTTTAAGTGAATAGTTTTCTGTTTAAACAGATGTCTGAAGCAAATTTACAATGAGAATCTTCCTACCACCAGCGTTATCATTGCCTTCCATAATGAAGCATGGTCTACGTTACTGAGAACTGTTCATAGTGTGTTAGACAACTCTCCAAAAAAGATCTTGAAGGAAATTATACTCGTGGATGACCTAAGTCACAAAGGTAACACTTTTAAGATTTAATAAAGGGCTAGGAAAGAACCTTCTCCTAATTTCTTTACAAAAACTTTAATGGCCCATGGAAGCCAGTGATTTATTTATTTTCCTTGCTTAAATACTGTCATCATATGTCACAGCTCTTTATAGACTTCATCATCATTATTGTTCCCATTGGGGGTCACAACTCACAATCTAAATTCCCTATCAGTATGTTTTTGGCATGTGAGAGGAAACCCACACATACACGGTGAGAACATGCAAACTCCTTGCAGATGTTCTCCTTAGTAGGATTTGGACCCAGGACCTCAGCACTGCAAGACTTCATTAAGAACCTTTTACCCCTTCACTCCCAAACCTGTTTTTACATTCCTGACCAGGCCAAATGTTACAATTCTGATCAGTGTCACTTTATGTTGTAAGAACTCTGGAATGTTTCAATGTATCCCAGTGATTATTAGAATGTTTTTTGTGACATATTGTACTTTCTTATTGGTTAATTTAGGTAAACTATTTTTGTGTTCATTTGTGAACAAATAGGAATTTTAGCAAAAATTTTGCATTTTTCAAACTTTTAATTTCTATGTTCTTAAACCAGATAGTTATTCACAGAATATAATTAATAAATAACATTTCCCACGTGTCAACTTTCACAAGGGTAACAGAAGAAAATTTACCATAAAATTTGTTGAGCAATTTCTCCTGAGTGCACTGATACCCGATATGTGGTGGAAAAGTACTGTTTGAGCGCTCGGAAGGGAAGGAGCGCCAATTGAATTCTAGAGCACAAGTTTGGCTGGAATAGATTGCGGATGCCATGTCACATTTGAAGAGCCCCTGGAATGTCAAAACAGCAGAAACCCCCACAAGTGGCCCCATTTTGAAAACTACATCTCTTGAGGAATTCATCTAAGGGTGTAGTGAGCATTTCTAACCCTCAGGCGATTCACAGAATTGAATAATTTATTGGCTGAGTAAATGGAAAATTTAGGCACACGTTGCGGATTAGTCTCTGGAATTTTTTGTGCGGATTCTGCATCTCTTGGTAGAAAACGCAGGTGCGGATTTGATGCGTTTTTTATGCGGATTTACTGCGGATTTTGTGTGGATTTCTTGCGTTTTTACCCCTGTCGATTTCCATCATGGAATGGGTACAAAATCGCTGCAGATCCGCACAAAAGAAGTGACATGCTACTTCTTTTAATCAGCAGCGTTTCCACGTGGAATTTTCCGCACCATTAGCACAGCGGTTTTTTTTTTCTCATTGATTTACATTGTACTGTAAATCACTTGCGGATCTGCAGCGTTTCTGCACTGTACAAAACGCTGCGGATCCACAGGAAATCCGCAACGTGTGCACATAGCCTTACACTAAAATATTGCTTTGGTCCCAAGTTTTTCATTTTCAAAAGGAATAATGGGAGAAAACAAATCTCCATGAAGTAAGTTTACATCATTTTGCGGGAACACCTTCGTAACCATGTCGTAAACTGACGTCAAATGTTCTGAAGGACTTCATTTAGAAAATAATCTTCTGTACAGTCTCATCACAATAATATTGCTAGGTTTTTATTCACACTTAGGGTTAGTCACAGTTTTTTTTATGTCTGCATTAACCATGTGATTTAATAGCAATGCACCCAAAATGATGGCTTCACCAAAGAAAAACTAACCCGAGGAACTGACATTTCTTACAATTTGTAATCGGAATCAAATATGGCACATTTGTATCTTGAGTACGTTCTAAAGACTTTAATTAATGTTAGCTTATCCTGTCTACACAATATGGCAAAAGAACAGTTATATTACCAATAAAAAGTGAGATTGTGTGAAACTAACCTGATACAAATTCTGAATAATAACAATTATATTATATTTAATATACATTGAATATTTGTATTTATATATGTCCTTATGTTCCTAGGTCATCTCAAGACTGCCCTAAGTGAATATGTCTCTAGAATAGATGGAGTAAAGCTAATAAGAAGCAACAAGAGACTTGGTGTTATTGGAGGACGGATGCTTGGGGCAGCAAGGGCAACTGGGGAGATTCTTGTATTTATGGACCCACATTGTGAGTGCCACCCAGGCTGGCTAGAACCACTTTTGAGTAGAATAATGACTGACAGGTGTGAGATTATTCTATTATTTTCTATATCAGCACTGTGTCCAATATACCGGTTTAACAAAAAAGTAGTCCGCATATATGACTGAAATGCTTTCTATATTGGTGTCTTGCTTACTGTTACATTCCAGTAAATGTACCTTCAAATCCATTTGAAAGTGACTGTGAAGCCAGTTACTTCAACTAAAGACTTTCTTAGCATCAAGAGCTAATTTACAAGTAATCTATTAAACTTTACTAAGGAAATGTCATCTTTGTGCTATGATGACAACCAAGAAATATGTATGTGCATGTCTTCCTTATGGATAGAAGGTGAGTACTTAGACTACTTTTTTCTGTTGATCCCAAAGAACCCTTGTCTGACAGAGGCAGCAAACTTGCATCAGTTTTCTTTAGTTTCAAAATAGATTTCTTGAATGATACAAATAAGCCATAAAATAAAAATTTTTTTAAAAAATAAGGATAAAAACAGATAAGGATTATAAAGCACAAAAGACGACATTATTTTCGACAACGACGCTATTTTCATCCCCCCCATAAAGGAAAAATGCACAAACATAAGTCAAACGGATATACATTTAAAATTACATTTCACCCACTATATTTTGTGTAAACACCAATGTATAAATTTAAATAATTTTTTTTTCTGAGTCAAACACGCACATCCAGGACACTACAAAACATGGTGTAAAAGTAGCCTTATGCACATTGTTAAAGAGGAATGTTATACATTTTTCAGCAAAAATTGGAATTTTGCTTTGGTTTCTAATAATAACATAATAATATTTTCTATTTCTATTGCGCCAACATATTTTGAAACACCTTACAATTTAGAGAGGACATTTCAGAGTAAGACATAGATCAGCACATACAAAGATGAGTGAGGGCCATGCTCGCAAGTTTACAATCTTTGAGGAAATAGGGGTGACGTGCTTGTCGTGTACAGTCCAGCCATCAATATAATAAATAGGGTCATTCAAATAATGCTGCATGAACCAGTCCCCAGACTGAATCTGTATGAGTACAGATATAAGGTGCTATTCAGTGTGTAGAAGGAGAACAAGGAATAAATTAGGAAGGTGAGGTGATAGGCCACTCTAAAGAAAACTGTTTTTAGTGTACACTTGAAACTGTGGATACTTGTAATTAATTGGATTGTCTGGGATAGCGCATTCCAGAAAACTGGTGCAGCACGAGAGAAGTTCTGGAGACAGAAGTGGGAGGTTAGGATTATAGAGGATGTTCGTCTCCAGTTATTAGTGATAGAGAGAATGGGTAGGGTGGTAGACAGAGATGAGGGAATGTGGGAGGACATGTAGGGTGGTGCAGAACTAAGTTTATATTTGACGCTGTAGCGCATGAGCAACCAGTGCAAAGACTGGCAGCATCGGTGTAGTGGTTGGAGAGAAATATTATAGTGGCTGCAATTGGCTAATACTTTTTAAATATTTTCTCCCACAATTATTAATTTAAATGCGTTCAAATATTCTCCAGAAAATAGATGTTACTGCTAGACTCTTTCTAAATCAGCTTTTTACACAATGTACTATAGCGAATAAGGAGTTAATAACAATGTAAAAGCTTCTGAAACCAAATAATTTCCCAGGGGAGTGACTGCTTATGTGTGTTACATTATGTGGATGCCAGAAATAGACCTCTAAATTTAATTATAAAAAGTTCAACTCTAAAAATACTCTATGGTCAATATCCTGATGTCTACAATATGTTTTTATTGTTTCATCTAATTTGTAACAGTTCTGAAGATTAGCAACGCACAGCACGATACTTTCCTATTACTCTAACATCCTGACAAAAGTGCTTTGCAATTTCAAGACGAAATAGTGAATGACTGCTGTAGACTTTGTAAATACTTTGAATATTGAAAGGTGCTATCACACACATTGTGAAAAGGTACATTTACTGCGTATAAGGTTGCTAAAATTTACACTCTTGCTTTACACAGCTTGAAGACTAACAGATATTGTTGTCCAGTTGAAAACAGTGGCACAGCTCTTCTTCTCAAGTTCACCACAAAGAAATTTCGATTAGTTGTCTTCAAGGAGTTATTAATTTCAATTAGCTAAATGGATTCTTATTAGAGCATAAGAATATCATTTTTGAAAATTTTGGCACACATTGCATTTGGGCGAAATTTAGCAACCTTTTATAATTCTGTGTTACACTTGCCACTTTTAATACTCGGTGAGAAAGTAAGCTTTATTAGCAAAGTAAATTAGTTTAAAGGGGTTGTCCAGGTTTGTCACAAAAGCGTACAGTCACTCTATGTGGCTGCTGCATACTTGTAAATCCTACAAGCGAATTGAGAGAGGCCGCACACGTCTAGTCAGAATTTGGTCGGCAGTAGTGAGGAGCGAGTATACTCGTTGCTTGGGTTTTCCCGAGCACGCTCGGGTGATCTCCGAGTATTTGTTATTGCTCGGAGATATAGTTTTCATCGCCTCAGTTGCATGATTTACGGCTGCCAGATAGGCTGAATACATGTGAGGAATGCCTGTTTGTTAGGGAATTCTCACATGTATTCAGCCTGTCCAGCAGTCGTAAATTATGCTGCTGAGGCGATGAAAACGAAATCTCTGAACAATAAGAAATACTCGGAGATCACCTGAGCGTGCTCGGGAAAACCCAAGCAACCAGTATACTCGCTCATCACTAGTCGGCAGCATGCATCCTATGCAGTCACAGTACCACTCAATCTCGTTGTCAGCACTGGAGAACTGTGACAGCTCAAGTTGCTAGGATTTTTACAAGTCTACAGCCACATAGAGTGACTGCAGACTTTCATCTTAGGCTGCCGTCACACTAGCGAGTTTTACCGACGTAAGAGCGCATAAAATACGTCCGTAAAACACGCCTAACAAACGGCTCAATTATTCCCAATGGGTCAGGTCCTATCAGCCGTATATAACGCATCCGTAATATACGCCTTTCTACGGCCGTACAAAATCGCAGCATGCTGCGTTTGTCAGCGTATTGCACAAGAAATACGCCAATGAAAGTCTATGGGGGCGAGAAAAATACAGATTCCACACGGACCAGCAGTGTGACTTGCGAGAAATACGCAGCGGTGTTAGTGAAAAGCCGGTAATTCAATTGCCGGCTTTTCATTTCTCCTGCACAAACCCGACAGGATATGAGACATGGTTTACATACAGTAAACCATCTCATATCCCCTTTTTTTTTTGCATATTCCACACTACTAATGTTAGTAGTGTGTATGTGCAAAATTTGGGCGCTGTAGCTTGTAAAATAAAGGGTTAAATCGCGGAAAAAATTGGCGTGGGCTCCCGCGCAATTTTCTCCGCCAGAGTGGTAAAGCCAGTGACTGAGGGCAGATATTAATAGCCAGGAGAGGGTCCATGGTTATTGGCCCCCCCTGGCTACAAACATCTGCCCCCAGCCACCCCAGAAAAGGCACATCTGGAAGATGCGCCTATTCTGGCACTTGGCCACTCTCTTCCCACTCCCGTGTAGCGGTGGGATATGGGGTAATGAAGGGTTAATGTCACCTTGTAAGGTGACATTAAGCCAGATTAATAATGGAGAGGCGTCAATTATGTCACCTATCCATTATTAATCCAATTGTATGAAAGGGTTAAAAAACACACACATTATTAAAAAGTATTTTAATGAAATAAACAAACAGGTTGTTTTAGTATTTTATTGCTCTCTCAATCCATCCGGAAGACCCTCGCTTGGCAAAATAATAAACCAACAATATACATACCTTCTGATGAACTGTCAGGTCCCACGAAGTAAATCCATCTGAAGGGGTTAAATCATTTTACAGCCAGGAGCTGCGCTGTAGCACTGCTCGTGGCTGTAAAAACCCCGGATGCTGAAAGGAAAGCTGGGTGATCTGTACTTACATTGAGTTGCAGTGAGGCACCCTCTGGTGGATGTTCTCATGAACTGCAGCCTTGGAAAAGTTCCCACGCTCGAGTTCATATGAGTTCATCCACCAGAGGGCGCCTCACCGCGACTCAATGTAAGTACAGATCACCCAGCTTTCCTTTCAGCACCCGGGGTTTTTACAGCCACGAGCAGTGCTTCATCGCAGCTCCTGGCTGTAAAATGATTTAACCCCTTCAGATGGATTTACTTCGTGGGACCTGACAGTTCATCCGAAGGTATGTATATTGTTGGTTTATTATTTTGCCAAGCGAGGGTCTTCCGGATGGATTGAGAGAGCAATAAAATACTAAAACAACCTGTTTGTTTATTTCATTAAAATACTTTTTAATAATGTGTGTATGTGTTTTTTAACCCTTTCATACAATTGGATTAATAATGGATAGGTGACATAATTGACGCCTCTCCATTATTAATCTGGCTTAATGTCACCTTACAAGGTGACATTAACCCTTCATTACCCCATATCCCACCGCTACACGGGAGTGGGAAGAGAGTGGCCAAGTGCCAGAATAGGCGCATCTTCCAGATGTGCCTTTTCTGGGGTGGCTGGGGGCAGATGTTTGTAGCCAGGGGGGGCCAATAACCATGGACCCTCTCTAGGCTATTAATATCTGCCCTCAGTCACTGGCTTTACCACTCTGGCGGAGAAAATTGCGCGGGAGCCCACACCAATTTTTTCCACGATTTAATCCTTTATTTTAGCAGCTACAGCACCCAAATTTTGCACATACACACTACTAACATTAGTAGTGTGGAATATGCAAAAAAAAAGGGATATGAGATGGTTTACTGTATGTAAACCATGTCTCATATCATGTCGGGTTTGTGAAGGAGAAATGAGAAGCCGGCAATTGAATTACCGGCTTTTCACATATATCGCGCTGAATTAAATATAAATACAGAATATATACAGTATATATGTGTCTAAATGACATATATATATATATATATATATATATATATATATATATATATATATACTGTATATATGTTTTACCGAACATTTGAGCACATAAATCCATTAGATGTCGGTTTTGCAAGCCTGCGAGAAAATATCGCAGTACGGATGCCATACGGATTACATACGGAGGATGCCATGCGCAAAATACGCTGACACACCCTGCCTACGGATGACATACGGATCACTATTTTGGGAACATTTCTCCGTATTACGGCTGTATTACGGCCGTAAAAAACGGACCGTATTGTCTTACGCTGAGTGTGACGCCTGCCTTAAACTGTTAACTGAAGCGTTATATCTAAAAATGCACCAAATGTATCAAACATTATGCAACACTTTGCTAAATTTAGCACAAAGAAACATCAGTTCAGCAAAGCTGACCTAAAAAATACTCTTCATGATAAATTTCCCCCTTAGTCTTTTCACCAACTTGTTTGGCTATTATTTTTCAGTTTGGGCTATTTTACAAAATCTTATTTGGCCTCATCCTTTGTACCCCCTTTACAATCTGCAACGGTATTTTGTACTAGATCAGCAATTTACTTTTATGACCTAAGCTTGAAGCTTTAGTTATAGGTGTAGTGCCGACGTCCCTGCACGCTGCTCCTCTCCCACGGCAGGGACATCAGCTCATTCAGTGCTGTGGCCCATGTCTAGGACTTCCTCCTCCTTCCTCTGCGGCTGCTGCCTGGGGTCTGCGCACTGCACGCAGATCCCCAGGCACTGTGCTTAGGACACATGCTCCCTCATTCTTAAAGGGGCCAATCGAGCGATCATGAAGTGTCTCCAGCCAATGGCTGGGAGACACTTATTATTTAAGGCACCTTCACCTGAATGTAGGTGCCTATGAAAACATTGTTAGTTTGTTCCCAACACACTTGCTAATTCTCAGGTCCCTGTATGTTAGTTCCCACTGGTTCTGCTAGAGTCTATCCATTCCTAATCTGCGTACCAGTGCCTACCATGTCAGTCTGTATTTCAGCCAGACCCACCTGCACCTGCAGTGCCAATCTGTATTATCAATTGCAATAATTTTCTGGGAGAAATACTTCATTTTCTGTAACAATTTCAAGGGTGCCAAGACTTTCAGCCATGACTATACAATATATCTATATATATATATATATATATATATATATATATATATATATATAGTGGGAAAGCTACACACTTCGGTGTGTGGTGGGGTACTGTTTCCATTGAAATGTCCAGGTTGGTTTATTGGACCTTCACAATCCATGCCACATGCAAAGGAAAATGAGCAGCCTTTCAGTGCAGGTAAAACAAAGTAAAAAGTTCAAAAAGAGTCACTTTAGAGACAGTCCAAAACACACAGGCTGGATAGCATCAAGTATACCGACTCAGTCTGGAGATATCACACAGGACTTCTTTTTACCTCCACACATAGACCATGTGTCCAACAAACAGACTACATTTTACTCTGTGAACCATACCCACAGGTGAGTATGTGGGCAGCCAGACCCGCCCATCTCTCAGGCTGCCTGTAAACCTGACCCAGATGCACAAAACTATGTGTCCGGCAGCTACCTTACAATACATATATATATACAGTATATATAGCCTCATTATCACTTTTAATTATTATGTTCACATTTTTTACAACATATTTTTGGGCGACTTTTTGCACCTCCCGTCTACTTCTGTTTTTAAAATGTCTTTTGTGTTATATGTTTGTTATCTTTTGTTTGCATTAATAATGATATAATTATTGATTTATTTGTCTTATCAGGGCAGCACGGTGGCTCAGTGGTTAGCTCTGCAGCGCTGGGGTCCTGGGTTCAAATCCCACCCAGGACAACATCTGCAAGGAGTTTGTATGTTCTTCCCGTGTTTGCGTGGGTTTCCTCCGGGTACTCCGGTTTCCTCCCACATTCCAAAGACATATTGATAGGGAATATAAAGAGCTGCGGAATATGTTAGCGCTATATAAAAAATAAAGATTATTATTATCATTTTTGTATTACTTCATGCATTGATTCTACATTTGTTGATAACTTCTGAAATTTATGGTGATGCCAATTTCAACTTTTTTTTACTCTAGATTGCTGAAATAAACATTGTAAGTAGATGGCTGTATATGATACTTTAATATAC
This sequence comes from Ranitomeya variabilis, assembly GCF_051348905.1. Lineage (NCBI taxonomy): Eukaryota > Metazoa > Chordata > Amphibia > Anura > Dendrobatidae > Ranitomeya > Ranitomeya variabilis. The sequence goes on from NC_135237.1 coordinate 100,319,215, forward strand.
AGTGTATTAAATAAATGCTAAAAATTAAAACATATCTCATCATAGGACAGTAAGAAACACTTTCTTTTCACATTCTATTAGGGCAAGAAATTATATTTTGTGAATGATCCTAAAAGAAAATATTCTAAGAAATGTAATCCGTGACTAATAATAGTAACCATTTTATGTAACCTTGTGCACAATAAAAGCAAACAGATATTTTTCTCTTTGTTTTAAGGAATTGTATAGTGTCACCTGTTTTAGATGTAATTGACGGGAGAACGTTCAAGTATTATCACTCTACGGACTTGAGACAAGGAGTGTTTGACTGGAGCCTCGATTTTCACTGGGTTACTCTATCAGAAAGTGACCAGAAGGTACAGCAATCCACCATCGTTCCATTCAGGTAATATTTTCATGCACTGCTCAGGATGAAGTTGTCTGACACTCACATAAGCATATATTGTAACTGATAGAATGGATTTCTATTTGACCACATAGGAGCCCACAAAAATCGCAGAGGTGTGTCCACTGTTTAGGATACCTCTTTTAAGTGGAGAGTAGCTAACAAATAGTTCTAACACTGGTGGCCCTGGTCTATCTATGTGTTAAATGTAAGAAACATGTGACCATTTTGTTGTGGTAAAAATACGGCATTTTTATAGATTACTAACTTGAAGTTCTTGATTTAAAGTATTTTATTTACAATAAGTTATTAAGTGTGGAAATGTTTTACATTTTGTGTGTTCTATGTAACCAGGACTCCAGTAATACCCGGATGCGTTATAGCCGTTGATCGTCACTACTTCCAGAACATTGGGGCATTTGATACATTCATGAATGTTTCAGGCGTGGAAAATATAGAGCTTTCTATCCGGGTAAATTATTAAAAATATGTATTTTATTTTTACAAATAAAATAGGATCCACGTTAGTGCAGGATTTTTAAACCTGAACACAGACTGTAGGCTATAATAAGATTTAGAACAAGATGTAGCAGCACTGTAGTAGTGAAATGCAGCCCGCGCACATGATAATAAGCCAAGGCCAGGTCAGCGCAAGGCAAAAAAACAAGTCTGACTTTTTCCTCTAATGCTTCATTTGTGACTATTATTGTGTTTAGCTAATGACAAGTTTGTATCAACCACAAAGATCAGGGTTGCTATTAGAAAATGAACTACTAAGAAATTAGGGATAAGAACATGTTTTACCAAAATACATAGTTATTATGGGGGCACTGTTCATGGCAGCCAAACAAATGTTAATAGGGCTTAGCACAAGTTACTCCGTCTTCCAGATTCCAGGGTTGCCCCGGCCTTCACCAATTATTCCATGTACAGAGATTTGGACTTACACAGTGGTCCTGGTTTTGGTACGAAGAAGTCAGCTCCAGGCCGTTGTAACAAGTTGCCACCAAGAAGGTTTGTCATAGAAGGTTGTTACCAGGAGGTCAAAGTCAGAGGCAGAATGATTAGGCAGGAGAACCATTAGAAACAAGGGCTGAGGTCAGAACACGGTCAATACAGGAGAGGAGGAAACAGACTGCGGACAACCAAAGTAGTATCCACTATAACTGGAAAAGGAAATTTACTCTTAGGGAGAAACACTAACTAGCCAGGAATAAATCCTTAACCTTCCAGGCTGGGTGGAACCACAAATTCCAGGCGTAGTACTGCTCTGCATCACCTACCATCAATATTCCATGACAAACAGGTGAGTAGAATTGAGTAAAAGTTCAAAGATTCTTGTCACTCTCTTAAGACACTACAGTTTGGTCCTGATTGAAGATATCAATAATTGACTACATTTGCCTAATGGATCCAGTTCTGATCCATGATTTTAAACATTGGCAGGGAGAGAGAAGCTGACTTATGTGATATTTTAAGCAGGATGCTGCCTTACCCAGAGAGGTGACCGATGTCATTCTTCCTACCTTATTATGCCATTTTGTGTGTGGGTTGCGTTCATGTGCTGCCTCCCAATTTCTTCAAGGGTTCATCAAGTGGAAAAAAACAGCAGAAAAAAGGCAGAGATGTTTACCTGCCCAGGCCTCCAAACAAATGCACTATCAGGATGCAGTGGGCCCATGTAGTTAAGATGGCGGCAAAACAGGTGCAAAAATACCGATGAGACAACCACTCTCAGTCTGCCAATCCATGGAGGAGGTGGTTGCTTGGTATATTAATGCACAATAGAGGTTTGCATGCGGCGCTGTTCACATACAGGTGATGCACAGCATCTGGCTTAAAGCCTACTAGTGACGGCCGTACTATTAGATCAGGCAGGCTGCCCAGTGCTTTCCAAATGCATCCCATGTGAACAGACACCACACTTTACAAGACCTTGACGTGGGTTGCGAGCTTACATATCTTGGCCAAAATATCTCCGGCTTAACCAGAGTTATATCCATTAGTAATTTGGAGGGTCTACATCTCATGTTGACATCCTGATAAGATTTACAGTGGGGGAAATAAGTATTTGATCCCTTGCTGATTTTGTAAGTTTGCCCACTGACAAAGACATGAACAGTCTATAATTTTAGACTGGGTAGGTTAATTTTAACATTGAGAGACAGAATATAAAAAATAAAATCCAGAAAATCACATTGTAGAAATTATATAAATGTATTTGCATTTTGCAGTGAGAAATACGTATTTGATCCCTCTGGCAAACAAGACTTAATACTTGGTGGCAAAACCCTTATTGGCAAACACAGCAGTCTAATGTTTTTTGTAGTTGATGATGAGGTTTGCTCACATGTCAGGAGGAATTTTGGTCCACTCTTTGCAGATCATCTCTAAATCATTAAGATTTTGAGGCTGTCGCTTTGCAACTTGGAGCTTCAACTTCCTCCATATGTTTTCTATGGGATTAAGGTCTGGAGACTGGCTAGGCCACTCCATGACCTTAACCCCTTCATGACCCAGCCTATTTTGGCCTTAATGACCTTGCCGTTTTTTGAAATTCTGACCAGTGTCCCTTTATGAGGTAATAACTCAGGAACGCTTCAACGGATCCTAGCGATTCTGAGATTGTTTTTTCGTGACATATTGGGCTTCATGTTAGTGGTAAATTTAGGTCGATAATTTCTGAGTTTATTTGTGAAAAAAACGGAAATTTGGCAAAAAATTTGAAAATTTCGCAATTTTCACATTTTGAATTTTTATTCTGTTAAACCAGAGAGTTATGTGACACAAAATAGTTAATAAATAACGTTTCCCACATGTCTACTTTACATCAGCACAATTTTGGAAACATTTTTTTTTTTGCTAGGAAGTTATAAGGGTTAAAATTTGACCAGTGATTTCTTATTTTTACAACAAAATTTACAAAACCATTTTTTTTAGGGACCACCTCACATTTGAAGTCATTTTGAGGGTTCTATATGGCTGAAAATACCCAAAAGTGACACCATTCTAAAAACTGCACCCCTCAAGGTGCTCAAAACCACATTCAAGAAGTTTATTAACCCTTCAGGTGTTTCACAGCAGCAGAAGCAACATGGAAGTAAAAAATGAACATTTAACTTTTTAGTCACAAAAATGATATTTTAGCAACAATTTTTTTATTTTCCCAGCGGTAAAAGGAGAAACTGGACCACGGACGTTGTTGTCCAATTTGTCCTGAGTACGCTGATACCTCATATGTGGGGGTAAACCACTGTTTGGGCGCACGGCAGGGCTCGGAAGGGAAGGAGCGCCATTTGGCTTTTTGAATGGAAAATTAGCTCCAATCATTAGCGGACACCATGTCGCGTTTGGAGAGCCCCTGTGTGCCTAAACATTGGAGCTCCCGCACAAGTGACCCCATTTTGGAAACTAGACCTCCCAAGGAACTAATCTAGATGTGTGGTGAGCACTTTGAACCCCCAAGTGCTTCACAGAAGTTTATAACGCAGAGCCGTGAAAATAAAAAATGTGTTTCCTTTCCTCAAAAATATTTTTTTAGCCCAGAATTTTTTTATTTTTGCAAGAGTAACAGGAGAAATTGGACCCCAAAAGTTGTTGTCCAGTTTCTCCTGAGTACGCTGATACCCCATATGTGGGGGTAAACCACTGTTTTGGCACACGTCGGGGTTCGGAAGGGAAGTAGTGACGTTTTGAAATGCAGACTTTGATGGAATGCTCTGCGGGCATCATGTTGCGTTTGCAGAGCCCCTGATGTGCCTAAACAGTAGGAACTCCCCACAAGTGACTCCATTTTGGAAACTAGACCCCCAAGGGAACTTATCTAGATGTGTGGTGAGCACTTTGAACCCCCAAGTGCTTCACAGAAGTTTATAATGCAGAGCCGTGAAAATAATAAATGTGTTTCCTTTCCTCAAAAATATTTTTTTAGCCCAGAATTTTTTATTTTTGCAAGAGTAACAGGAAAAATTGGACCCCAAATGTTGTTGTCCAGTTTCTCCTGAGTACGCTGATACCCCATATGTGGGGGTAAACCACTGTTTGGGCACATGCCGGGGCTCGGAAGGGAAGTAGTGACGTTTTGGAATGCAGACTTTGATGGAATGGTCTGCGGGCATCATGTTACGTTTGCAGAGCCCCTGATATGCCTAAACAGTAGAAACCCCCCACAAGTGACCCCATTTTGGAAACTAGACCCCCCAAGGAACTTATCTAGATGTGTGGTGAGCACGTTCAACCCCCAAGTGCTTCATAGAAGTTTACAACGCAGAGCCGTGAAAATAAAAAATCATTTTTCTTTCCTCAAAAAAGATGTTTTAGCAAGCAATTTTTTATTTTCACAAGGGTAACAGGAGAATTTGGACCCCAATATTTGTTGCCCAGTTTGTTGTGAGTACGCTGATACCCCATATGTGGGGGTAAACCACTGTTTGGGCGCACGTCAGGGCTCGGAAGGGAAGTAGTGACATTTGAAATGCAGACTTTGATGGAATGGTCTGCGGGCGTCACATTGCATTTGCAGAGCCCCTGATGTACCTAAACAGTAGAAACACCCCACAAGTGACCCCATTTTGGAAACTAGACCCCCGAAGGAACTTATCTAGATGTGTGGTGAGCACTTTCAACCCCCAAGTGCTTCACAGAAGTTTATAACGCAGAGCCGTGAAAATAAAAAATAATTGTTCTTTCCTCAAAAATTATGTTTTAGCAAGTAATTTTTTATTTTTGCAAGGGAAACAGGAGAAATTGGACCCCAACAGTTGTTGCCCAGTTTGTCCTGAGTACGCTGGTACCCCAAATGTGGGGGTAAACCACTGTTTGGGCGCACGTCGGGGCTTGGAAGGGCGGGAGCACCATTTGACTTTTTGAACGCAAGATTGGCTGGAATCAATGGTGGCGCCATGTTGCGTTTGGAGACCCCTGATGTGCCTAAACAGTGGAAACCCCTCAATTCTAACTTCAACACTAACCCCAACACACCCCTAATCCTAATCCCAACTGTAGCCATAACCCTAATCACAACCCTAACCCCAACACACCCCTAACCACAACCCTAACCGCAACACACCCGTAACCCTAATTCCAACCCTAATCCTAACCCTAATCCCAACCTTAACCCTAATCCCAACCCTAACCACAACTGTAACCCCAACACACCCCTAACCCTATCCGTAACCCTAACCACAAGCCTAATCTTAACCCTATTTCAAACCCTAGCCCTAATTCCAACCCTAACTCTAATTCCAACCCTAACCCTAAGGCTATGTGCCCACGTTGCGGATTCGTGTGAGATTTTTCCGCACGATTTTTGAAAAATCTGCAGGTAAAAGGCACTGCGTTTTACCTGCGGATTTACAGCAGATTTCCAGTGTTTTTTTGTGCGGATTTCACCTGCGGATTCCTATTGAGGAACAGGTGTAAAACGCTGCGGAATCCGCACAAAGAATTGACATGCTGCGGAAAATACAATGCAGCGTTTCTGCACGGAATTTTCCGCACCATAGGCACAGCGGATTTGGTTCTCCTTAGGTGTACATGGTACTGTAAACCTGATGGAAAACTGCTTTGAATTCACAGCGGCCAATCCGCTGCGGATCCGCTGCGGATCCGCTGCGGATCCGCGGCGGATCCGCGGCGGATCCGCGGCCAATCCGCTGCGGGTCCGCTGCCAATCCGCTGCGGATCCGCGGCCAATCCGCTGCCAATCCGCTGCGGATCCGCGGCCAATCCGCTGCCAATCCGCTGCCGATCCGCTGCGGATCCGCGGCCAATCCGCTGCCAATCCGCTGCGGATCCGCGGCCAATCCGCTGCGGATCCGCTGCCAATCCGCTGCGGATCCGCGGCCAATCCGCTGCGGATCCGCTGCGGATCCGCTGCGGATCCGCTGCCGATCCGCTGCGGATCCGCGGCCGATCCGCTGCGGGTCCGCTGCCAATCCGCTGCGGATCCGCGGCCGATCCGCTCTGTGTGCACATGCCATAACCCTACCCCTAACCCTACCCGTAACCCTAACCCTACCCCTAACCCTACCCCTAGTTCTAACCCTAGTTCTAACCCTAACCCTAGTGGAAAAAAATAAAAATAAAAAATTCTTTATTTTATTATTGTCCCTATGGGGGTGATAAAGGGGGGGGGGGGTTATTTATTATTTTTTTTATTTTGATCGCTGTGATAGAACCTACCACAGCGATCAAAATGTACCTGTAAGGAATCTGCCGACTGGCAGATTCGGCGGGCGCACTGAGCATGCGCCCGCCATTTTCCAAGATGGCGGCACCCAGGGAGGAGACGGCCGGACACCGGGAGGATCGGTAAGTATGAAGGGGTGGTGGGGGGGTGGATCGGAGCACAGGGGGGGTGATCGGAGCACAGGGGGGGGGATCTGAGCAAGGAGGGAGCGGACAGCAGGACGGGGGAGCCGGCAGGCGGACGGAGGGGACCGGAGGACTAACGGAGCACTGGGGGGGCGATCGGTGGGTGTGGGGGGGGGCACTTTAGTATTTCCAGCCATGGCCGATGTTATTGCAGCATCGGCCATGGCTGGATTGTAATATTTCACCAGTTTTTTAGGTGAAATATTACAAATCGCTCTGATTGGCAGTTTCACTTTCAACAGCCAATCAGAGCGATCGTAGCCACGGGGGGGTGAAGCCACCCCCCCTGGGCTGAAGCACCACTCCCCCTCTCCCTGCAGATCGGGTAAAATAGGAGTTAACCCCTTCACCCGATCTGCAGGGACGCGATCATTCCATGACGCATACGCTGCGTCATAGGTCGTTTTGGCACCGACTTTCATGACGCAGCGTATGCGTCAAAGGTCGTTAAGGGGTTAATGTGCTTCTTTGTGAACCATTCCTTTGTTGCCTTGGCTGTATGTTTTGAGTCATTATCTTGCTGGAAGACCCAGCCACCACCCATTTTTAATGTCCTGGCGGAGGGAAGGAGGTTGTCACTCAGGATTTTACGGCACATGGCTGCATCCATTTTCCCATTGATCCGGTGATGTAGTCCTGTGCCCTTAGCAGAGAAACACCCCCTAAACATAATGTTTCCACCTCCCTGCTTGACAGTGGGGATGGTGTTCTTTGGGTCATAGGCAGCATTTCTCTTCCTCCAAACACGGCGAGTTGAGTTAATGCCAAAGAACTCAATTTATGTCTCATCTGACCACAGCACCTTCTCCCAATCACTCACAGAATCATCCAAGTGTTCATTGGCAAACTTCAGATGGGCTTGTACATGTGCCTTCTTGAGCAGGGGGACCTTGCAGGCACTGCATGATTTTAAACCTTTACTGTGTGATGTGACTGTGGTCCCAACTGCCTTAAGATCATTAACAAGTTCCTCCTGTGTAGTTTTAGGCTGATCTCTCACCATCTTCATGATCAAGGATACCCCAAGAGGTGAGATTTTGCATGGTGCCTCAGATCGATGTCGATTGACAGTAATTTTGTATTTCTTCCATTTTCTTTCTATTGCACCAACAGTTGCCTCCTTCTCACCCAGCATCTTACTTATGGTTTTGTAGCCCATTCCAGCTTTGAGCAGGTCTATGATCTTGTCCTTGATATCCTTATAAAGCTCTTTGGTCTTGCCCATGTTGTAGAGGTTAGAGTCTGACTGATTAATTGAGTCTGTAGACAGGTGACTATGTAAGACAGCTGTCTGTAATGAAGGTAACGAGTTGATAAGGAGCATCTAACTGGTCGGTAGGAGCCAGAACTCTTAGTGGTTGGTAGGGGATCAAATACTTATTTGTCACTGCAAAATGCAAATAAATTTATATAATTTATACAATGTGATTTTCTGGATTTTATTTTTGATATTCTATCTCTTAATGTTAAAATTAACCTACCCTTAAAATTATAGACTGTTCATGTCTTTGTCTGTGGGCAAACTTACAAAATAAGCAAGGGATCAAAGACTTATTTCCCCCACTGTACATGATTGAAGAAGAATTTGTTAGTAAAAATGAAAGAAAATCCTGATAGCACTACTAAAACTAATATTGAAAGCCCTGATTCCCCCTCTTATGCAGGCTGATTGTCATCTTTCTCCATATTGTATGCACAGAGAAGATTGTAAACAATGTATTTATGTGCAGGGTAAGAAGGTCTCTCACTGGATTTCTAAGGAGTCCCGTGAAAAGTTACTCTGGTTTGCAAATAAATTTTGCTACAAATGAAATAAACTTGTATATTATGTAGCTTAGCTTTTTTTCCATCATAGGCTGCTTTAAGATTGGGTAATATAAATCACAATGCATTCTCTTTAATTTACTATTGTGTTAAACAGTGAGTACTTATTAGTATTTAGCGTCATGAAATGCATTTCCTACTCAGGTTTGGCTCTGTGGTGGATCATTAGAAATCGTGCCGTGTTCAAGAGTTGGCCATTTGCTTCAGAATCAAACATACAATACATATCAAAATGAAACACTACTAAAAAATAAGATTCGAATAGCAGAAGTTTGGATGGACTCGTACAAAGATTTCTTCTACCATAATATTGGAAAGGAATTGCTAACTAAGCCGGTAAGAACTTACTCTGTATTGTGTTTTTTTTATTACATTTTTGTGCAGGTTTATATATTAAGGGTCACTTTCTTTCATCACATTCAGCTTAGCACTTGAGCTTACCAACAGTATCAATGATGAAACAAGGAATATTTTTTGCTACCATATTCCCATGTTGAGTCACACCTGGTGAACCTAAGGTGAATACAGCATTTACAAAATCTGTCATCATAGAATGGTAAATGTTTAGACTCTCACAAGGACCGCCATAAGGAAGGAAGACTAAGAATAACCTCTACTGTAGAGGATAAGTTCATCAGAATCACCAGCTTCAGAAACTGAAAATTGACAGAATTTCAGATAACAGCCCTCATGATTGATGCACAGCCATCAAGTAGCAACACATCTCAACATCAACTGTTCACAGGAGACTATGAGAAGCAGGTCTTTATGGTTGAATTGATGCAAAAAAAGCCACTACTGAGGACAGTGAACAAGAAGATGAAACATATTATTTGGGACAGAAACACAAGGACAAGCAAGAGAACAGATCAGTGGAAACATGTACTGTAGTCTGTTGACTCAAATTTTTAGATTTTTTGGTACCAACCGCCATGTCTTTGTGAGACACAGAAAAGATGAGTGGATAGTTTCTACATATGTGGTGCCCACCATGAAGCATGGAGGGTAACTTGTAATGATGTGGGGGTACTTTGCTGGTGACACTGTTGGTTATTTATTACAAACTCAAGGCACACTGGGTTACAGCATAGCCACCACAACATTCTGCAATGATATGCCATCCATCTGATTTGCACTTATTGTTACCATTATTAGTGTTGCAACAGGACAATGACCCAAAACACACCTTAAGGCTATGGAAGAGTTATGTGACCAAGAAGGGAGCGATGAAGTGCTGCACCAGATGACATGGCTTCCACAATTCCCCAGTCTCAATCCAATTGAGATAGTTTGGGATGAGTTGGACAATAGAGTGAAGGCAAAGAAGCCAAGAAGTGTTCAGCATCTCAGGGAACACCTTCAAGACTGTTGAAAGTTATTCCAGGTGACGACCCAATGAAGTTGCTTGAGATAATGTCAAGGGGCTTGTAAAGCGGTCATCAGAGTAAAAGGGAGGTACTTTGAGGAATCTAAGGTTTAACCCATATTCTGATATTTGTTTCTTTACTCCTCATTTCCAGATTTATTCATCTGTGGTTTTGCTGCCTTTAGCCTGAATATGCAATGTGTACATTCTTATAAAAACAAGGAAAACCATTGCCTGACCTGTTGTATCATAATTTTTGACTGGTACTGTAAATAAATGTGAAGTTTTATTCTGCTTCATATGCTTTGGACTATAGGTTATTTGTTGCTTTTAAATTAGTGTTGGATATCGCATCAAAAGAGCATGGATCTATATACTCAACCTGGATCTACATCTTTCAGCTTGATTTGCATGGTTACAAACGTTGTAGAATCAGTGTTAACAACTTGAACAAATTAGCTTTATTTGGAAACAGATAGCAGAGCAAAGGAGAAGGAAATTTTGTTAAAAAAATTATTTAAAAGAGTGAACCTCCTGAAAACGGTGTAAATGCACTATTACGCAGTTTTGGACAAAAAGCATATTGTGGTCTACCAGTATGTTGCAAGTAGATGTTGATGAATGGCTACAGGGTGTTTTAGTGTGCTTGCCACTACCCGTTTCTATGTAAATGCTCAGACACAAATTTGTGAATCTCGATCACTGCAATTAGCTGGTCAGAGTCATTACAGTTCAAACTATGTAAGGCTGACATCTACAGTTGCTTGTGAAACTATTCATCCTCCTTGGCTCTTTTCCTATTTTGTTACATTGCAACTTATGTTTAAATATTATATTATGTCTGGAACCAAACCAACACAGCTCATCATCCCAAGAACAGCATACCCACAGTGAAACATGGTAGTGCCAGCATCATGCTGTGGCGATGTTTTTACGGCAACAGGGACAGGGAAAATGGTCCAAGTTGAAAGGAAGAAGGATGGTGCAAAATTCAGGGATATTCTTAAGCAAAACCTGCTTCAGTCTGTCAGTGATTTTAGACTGGGACTGATGTTCACTTTCTAACAAGACAATGACCCAAAGCATACTGCTAAAGCAAAACTTGAGTGGTTTAAGGGCAAACGTGTAAATATTTTGGAGTGGCCTAGTCAAAGCCAAGAACTTAATCCAATTCAGAAGAGTCTGTGGTCAGACTTGAAGATTGCTGTTCATCAGAGGAAGCCATCTAACTTGAAGGAGCTGCAGCTGTTTTGCCTTGAGTAATGGGCAAAAATCCCAGTGGCAAGATGGGGAAAGCTCATATATACTTATCTACAGTGACTTGCAGGTGTAATTGCCATAAAAGGAGGCTCTATAAAGTACTGACTTTAGGGGGGTGAATAGTTGCACACACTGAAGTTTTCAGTTATTTTGTCCTATTTGTTGTTTGCTTCACAAAAAAAGAAAACCAAATGTTCAGAGTTGTAGGCATGTTCTTTACATAAGCTGATGCAAACCCTCAAAAACAAACAGTGAAATTCCAGGCTGTGCTGTAGCGACACACAAAAAAATGCCAAGGGGGTGAACACTTTTGCAAGCCACTATAGGTTCTTAATGCAGTGCTGCTCACTGAACAAAGCATATTTTCCACAACTCCTTGTTCAGATGTATTAAGAAAATCTATAAAAATGAAGTGCATAATTTACACCAAAATTAATAGCCAAAAATCACTAGGAATTTGAAATAGGATTAATCAGTCCCATCATAGTAAAGCATCTGGGATAAGCAAAATTTTAGAATAGATAATGTAATTTTACTTTTCCTTCTATCCTGTGTCATTACAACATATTTTCTTTCTGCCTTAGATAGAGATGAATGATGCTACTGAGCTGAAACAACTCCGTATGAGATTGGGATGTAAAGGATTCACTTGGTTTTTATCCAATATTGACCCTGCTATGAACACTATGCTTCCAGTTCTCGAGTCAACAGGACAAGTAATAAATATTAATTAAGACTGAAATAGTTTTGTTAGTTTGAAAAGTAAATCTATGTAAACACTGATCTTCTGTATGAAGCAGCAGTGGCTACACATTAAGGGCTCACTCACACGAGCGTATCAATTGGACAAGTGTAATCCAAATGCAAATCAGATCGCACTCATCCCAATGTTATACTATGGGGCCATGCAGATCTGCATGCTGAGAGTGCATCAGAGAATTAGACCTTGCACAATCACACAAGTCTATGGGTACGTGTGAAACATTGGACTTCATTCTGATGTCATCTGAGTGTAGACCAATTATGCAGGCAATGAAGGAGATGGAAAAATTATGGTGCTTTGATTCTCTCCTGCAAGAGGATTGGAGCACAGGGCACTGACACTTGGCTCAAGCGCTGACAGAATTTGATCTGAGAGTCTTGCATTAGAGAACATATGCTCGTGTGACCCCGGCCTGACTTGCATTGCAGTTCAGTTCAATATGTTTACATCATGTGTCGCAAGTTATAACAGTTGATCAAAGGGAGTATCAATTGCTGGACCCTCAACGATCAATATCTTATACAAATAATAATTTTTATTTTTATATAGTGCCAACATATTCCGCAGCACTTTACAGTTTGCACACATTATCAATGTTGTCCCCGACGGGGCTCACAATCTAAATTCCCTATCAGTATGTCTTTGGAGTGTGGGAGGAAAACCAGAGAACCCGGAGGAAACCCACGCAAACACGGGGAGAACATACAAACTCCTTGCAGATGTGGTCCAGGGTGGGATTTGAACCCAGGACTCCAGCGCTGCAAGGCTGCAGTGCTATCTACTGAGCCACCATGCTGCCCCTTATGACCAGAAAACCACTGGAACTCCATTTCTTTTTTACGTTTTTGCAAAATTAACGTAAATAAAGATCATAAAACACATTTAAATATCAAAAGGTGTACATACATAATTCACATTTGGTTAACTCCATCTTTTTTACTTTTACAGCTTTTAAATTCAGATGCTGGACAGTGTGTGCAGTATTCCTATAACAGAAGCAATCAGCTGGTAGAGCTTTCCCATTGTGATGACAAAGTGAATCAGGTAGTTTTAATTTGTGTCTTTCCAAAATGTTTGTAAGCAACAAGATAAAAAAGGTAGCTGTGCTTTAAAATAACTTTTTAGAATAAGCTGTCTTGTGTCTACCTCTGGAATAACTCCACATATTGCCTATTAACGTCATAGTTAGTTGAAGCTTGTATCCTCCCCCTGTTCCCACTGTACTGCAAATGACAGACAGCATCCTTACTTATCCTGCATTCCCACCAGTTTTCCCCTCTGTATGCTGTCTGTCATTTGCAGTACAGTGGGAACAGGGGGAGGATACAAGCTTCAGTGAGCTCTCCCATAGACAGCACAGCATAGAGAGGGAAGGCCTGACCTTCATCCACTTTATAGCTCACAGAGACAAGCTGCAGCAACATCGGATACATTATGCAGCAGAGCTGAGATGTGTTGATCTGAAATAAGCTCTGATGTAAAACACTTACTTGTTATAGAACTCTGCACCATATTTTTCTGCCTCATTCTCTGTTCCTTTCCCTTCTGGTCACTCCTACTCCTTACTACCCCGCTCAATAGAGGATACTTGTTTATGTCATATGATCCCTACAGTCCATCGTATCTGAGCAATATGGACTTGAGCTGATTTTTCATGGTGGATAATGAGTACAGGAGGCAGGAGCAGGGGAAGAAGTTTCTTGTTGTCATGGCAGTAACTCACATGCCTCCTCAGCGCCACACTACTCACTGTGGTCACCACGCAGTTTCTCCTATTGTCAGCCATCTTGCTAAGTTTGCCTCTTGCAGCACTCCTCAGCACTGCTGCATTTGCAAGTGGTTTTCATTTGTCTATGGGGAGGCATGGCTGGTCTCTGCAGGAATTAATCCTTGCTTTGTCCCTCAGAGATTAGGTTCCCTGGTCTATCCCATGTCAGCAAGGTCTATATTCAGCAGCTGCTCCACCACTCTCTGCCCGAACATTGGTTCCTAGCCTGCTAGCACTTTGTTTATGCACAACTTCGTATTCTGTCTTCTGTTATCGACCTGGCTCTGTTTGACTTCCCCATCCATGACTCTGGCTTTGTACAGTGAATCCGTGCTGCCTGCCCTTACCTCGAACCGTCTGCGTACACCTCTGTCTCGCCTTCCTGTACCTCGTAACCGCACCTCTGACTCACTCCTGTTAGCTGCGCAGTTGCGGGGACTACCCTGGAATAGTACCTGGTGTCTACTGGCAGCCTATCCTCACCATCAGAGGCCCTAGGGAAGACCCGGTAGACACTTAATCACACCCCTTCTGGGTAAGCCTGGCCCGTGAAGCAGTGGGTCCACATCCACCAGTGTTACAGTTGTAAGTGGGGAGGAAGCTGATTTCTCTGATAAGATACACTACAAAATTTCTTATAAACACCAGTACTATTGATTTATGCAAAGTTTGTTGAAAGTACAGTTCTACTTTTAAATCAAATCTATCAAGAAATCCTGAAAACTATTTTTCACAAATAATCTGAAAGCCTGCTTTTATTTGTTTAAAAGGTTGTTCCCAACACTGAATGTATCACCTATCCAAGGGATAGGTGAAAACCTGTAGATCCATGTGGATTTCAGCAGTCAAAAATCACCAATCCAGAGAATAGGGATCTGAAATTCTTTTTCGGAATTAAATGTTGCCCACGTTGGAACTACATATAGACTGCCAGAGATTGCCCTTGCTGCACTCACCTCCAGTATTCCAGTATGAGTAGGCATGCATGTCCAGTCATCTCTACACTCAGAGGGGGCATTTCAGAACCACGCTTTTTGGGTTGGTGGTGGTCAAACTGCTGCAATAGACAGGTTATAAGATTACATTTTGGTTATATACCGTGTTCCAAATTATTATGCAAATTGGATTTAAGTGTCATAAAGATTTAATTGTTTAAATTGAAATCAATCTTAAACACATATGATAATTAGTTTTCCATTTCACTCTAATTAAAGGAAAACTATTTAAAAATGATGTTCCACATTATTAAGCAGGCCACAGGCTTCAAGCAATATGGGAACTAAAAAGGATCTCTCTGCTGCTGAAAAGCATTAAATAGTGCAATGCCTTGCACAAGGTATGAAAACATTAGATATTTCACGAAAACTTAAGAGTGATCATCATACTGTGAAGAGATTTGGGACTGAAACAGAGCACAGACAGAGTTCATGCAGATAAAGGCATAATGAGGAAGGTTTCTGCAAGACAAATTCATTGGATTAAGAGAGCAGCTGCCAAAATACCATTACAAAGCAGGAAAAAGTAAGTTTAAGCTGCTGGTGCCTCTGGAGTCCCTTGAATCTCAAGGTGTAGGATCCTTCAAAGGCTTGCTGTGATGCATAAACCTACTATTCGGCCACCCCTAAACAGTGTTTACATGCAGAAACGGTTGCAGTGGGCCTAGACATACATGAAGAGTAATTTTCAAACAGTCTTGTTTACTGATGAGTGTCGAGCAACCCTGGATGGTCCATATGGATGGAGTAGTGGATGGTTGGTGGATAGCCACCATGTCCCAACAAGGCTGCGATGTCAGCAAGGAGGTGGAGGAGTCATGTTTTAGGCCTAAATCGTGGGGAAACAGCTGGTGGGGCCCTTTAAGGTTCCTGAAGGTGTGAAAATGACCTCTGCAAAGTATATAGTTTCCGACTGACAACTTTCTTCCATGGTCTAAAAAGCAGAAACGTGCCTTCAGGAGCAAAATCATCTTCATGCATGACAATGCACCATCTCATGCTGCAAAGAATACCTCTGAGTCATTGGCTGCTATGGGCATAAAAAGAGATAAACTCATGGTGTGGCCACCATCTTCCCCTGACCTCAACCCTATAGGGAACCTTTGGAGTATCATCAAGCAAAAGATCTATGAGGGTGGGAGGCCGTTCATATCAAAACAGCAGCTCTGGGAGGCTATTCTGACTTCATGCAAAGAAATACAAGCAGAAACTCTCCAAAAACTCACAAGAATTATGAAGGTGATATCAAAGAAGGGTTCCTATGTTAACATGTAACTTGGCCTATTTGGATGTTTTGGAGTTAAATAGCTTTTTTGTTCAGTGAATGTGACCTCCTAATGCTGCAAATTCCACAAATGAGCATTTTCAGTTCTTTAAAACATATCAAATGTTTAGAAATTTTACTGTGCCTAATAATTTGGAACAGTGCATTTTGAGTTTTTATTCATTTTGGAGATTATACTGTTATCATTGGGAGGTTTCTTCAATAAAATTCAATGTATAATCTAACGGGTGATAACTTTTATTAGACTGACTGTCATTTGCACCGACCATTTAGGAAAATCCAAGAAAAATATCATTTGCATAATAATTTGGAACACGGTGTAAGTAATTTAAGGAATATATTCTGACATCCAAAAAATTAAAATGTATTTTCTCACCATCAAAAAAGAGATTGAAAAGAAGCATAATCGAAATGTGGCTTTTAATTTTAGATCATAAGGGGAAATCTGTCCCAAATATATCATTAATTAACATATCCACAAGAAATCAGATTTTATTTAATTTTATTAGAGACACTACATTATATAAAATAAATTTACATTTTAAAATGTAACTTTTTTCTTTGTGATATACAGTGGGGCAAAAAAGTATTTAGTCAGTCAGCAATAGTGCAAGTTCCACCACTTAAAAAGATGAGAGGCGTCTGTAATTTACATCAAAGGTAGACCTCAACTATGGGAGACAAACTGAGAAAAAAAAATCCAGAAAATCACATTGTCTGTTTTTTTAACATTTTATTTGCATATTATGGTGGAAAATAAGTATTTGGTCAGAAACAAAATTTCCTCTCAATACTTTGTAATATATCCTTTGTTGGCAATGACAGAGGTCAAACGTTTTCTGTAAGTCTTCACAAGGTTGCCACACACTGTTGTTGGTATGTTGGCCCATTCCTCCATGCAGATCTCCTCTAGAGCAGTGATGTTTTTGGCTTTTCGCTTGACAACACGGACTTTCAACTCCCTCCAAAGGTTTTCTATAGGGTTGAGATCTGGAGACTGGCTAGGCCACTCCAGGACCTTGAAATGCTTCTTACGAAGCCACTCCTTCGTTGCCCTGGCGGTGTGCTTTGGATCATTGTCATGTTGAAAGACCCAGCCACGTTTCATCTTCAAAGCCCTTGCTGATGGAAGGAGGTTTGCACTCAAAATCTCCCGATACATGGCCCCATTCATTCTTTCATGTACCCGGATCAGTCGTCCTGGCCCCTTTGCAGAGAAACAGCCCC
The DNA here is from genome assembly GCF_051348905.1 of Ranitomeya variabilis. NCBI lineage: Eukaryota > Metazoa > Chordata > Amphibia > Anura > Dendrobatidae > Ranitomeya > Ranitomeya variabilis. The sequence goes on from NC_135237.1 coordinate 100,336,463, forward strand.
AAAGCATGATGTTTCCACCACTATGCTTTACAGTAGGTATGGTGTTTGATGGATGCAACTCAGTATTCTTTTTTCTCCAAACACGACAAGTTGTTTTTCTACCAAACAGTTCCAGTTTGGTTTCATCAGACCATAGGACATTCTCCCCAAACTCCTCTGGATCATCCAAATGCTCTCTAGCAAACTTCAGACGGGCCCGGACATGTACTGGCTTAAGCAGTGGGACACGTCTGGCACTGCAGGATCTGAGTCCATGGTGGCGTAGTGTGTTACTTATGGTAGGCCTTGTTACATTGGTCCCAGCTCTCTGCAGTTCATTCACTAGGTCCCCCCGCGTGGCTCTGGGATTTTTGCTCACCGTTCTTGTGATCATTCTGACCCCACGGGGTGGGATTTTGCGTGGAGCCCCAGATCGAGGGAGATTATCAGTGGTCTTGAATGTCTTCCATTTTCTAATTATTGCTCCCACTGTTGATTTCTTCACTCCAAGCTGGTTGGCTATTGCAGATTCAGTCTTCCCAGCCTGGTGCAGGGCTACAATTTTGTTTCTGGTGTCCTTTGACAGCTCTTTGGTCTTCACCATAGTGGAGTTTGGAGTCAGACTGTTTGAGGGTGTGCACAGGTGTCTTTTTATACTGATAACAAGTTTAAACAGGTGCCATTACTACAGGTAATGAGTGGAGGAAAGAGGAGACTCTTAAAGAAGAAGTTACAGGTCTGTGAGAGCCAGAAATCTTGATTGTTTGTTTCTGACCAAATACTTATTTTCCACCATAATATGCAAATAAAATGATAAAAAAACAGACAATGTGATTTTCTGGATTTTTTTGTCTCAGTTTGTCTCCCATAGTTGAGGTCTACCTATGATGTAAATTACAGACGCCTCTCATTTTTTTAAGTGGTGGAACTTGCACTATTGCTGACTGACTAAATACTTTTTTGCCCCACTGTAATCTGTGGCAGTGCACAGCTTGGTAAGCAGCCGAGAAGCAAAATAATAAACCCTTCTTTTTATAACACACACACGTCACACTTTATTATGTCTGAGTATAAATAAGATTCACGTTTTAATTGTTTATTAAGTTACAAATGTTTTCTTTCCTAGGTACTGGTTTATTATGGTAAGAAGTTGCAATTAAGAGCGTCAGAATCTCTGTGTCTGGATGTAACAGATGAAAATGTACTCCTTAGAAACTGCTCCTTCAATGATGTATCCACATGGGATTTTAATGAGGTACAAATATTGTTTAATTTACAGTATATAGTATTATTTAGGTCAGGTGCACACCTTTTTCTTTCTTTTTCTTTCTTTCTTTTCTTTCCTTTAGGATTTACGTCTCTATTTATAACAAAGACCTTAAAAAAAACCCTCATGTACATCATGTAGTGACTTTTATTAAGTGTTTGGATTTCTAAATGAGGCCTTATTTTTGTTGCAAATCAAGGACTGTGATAATCAAGTATCTTATAAAGTTTTGCTTTTCCAAATGGTACTTTTTTTGTGCTCTGACATAGGCATTAACACTAGTGATGAGCGAGTGTGCTTGTTGCTCGGGTTTTCCTGAGCACGCTCGGGTGACCTCCGAGTATTTATGGAAAATTTAACCGTAAGCACTACTAGAGAAGGGGTGCTAAGGACAGGTTCTCAAACCATACAGATTAATAGTAAGAGACCTAGCACTCAACTTTAGGTAAGATGCAGCAGGAAAAATTTATTGTAGCAAATACAGGAAAACGTTTTGGTCAATTGTGACCTTCATTAGTTACTACAAAAACACAGACATCTGTGTCAGTATAAGGAAAAAATGACAAACAAAATAATAACAATAACAAAAGTATATACAAAGAACATAGCAAACTATATAAGGTCATAATATCACATAACAATATATTGGCAGAGCTAGGAATCAAGCACAATACCAATTCCAATCTCTATTATTGAATTTATAAAGAGAAAGTGAAGAAGTGCCCGAATAGGTCAAAAAGGGAATTCCTAGCTCTGCCAATATATTGTTATGTGATATTATGACCTTATATTGTTTGCTATGTTCTTTGTATATACTTTTGTTATTGTTATTATTTTGTTTGTCATTTTCTCCGAGTATTTATGACCGCTCGGAGATTTAGTTTTCATCGCGGTAGCTGAATGATTTACAGCTATTAGCCAGGCTGAGTACATGTGGGGGTTGCCTGGTTGCTAGGGAATCCCCACATGTAATCAAGCTGGCTAATAGCTGTAAATCATTCAGCTGCAGCCATGAAAACTAAATCTCTGAGCAGTCATAAATACTCGGAGATCACCCGAGCATGCTCGGGAAAACCCGAGCAACGAGTACACTCGCTCATCACTAATTAACACCTTACCAGTATAGCATTTCGACAGTTGTTTTTTTTTTTAAATTCCTGCACTCTGAAACTCTAGAACATTTTTAGGCTGTGTGCACACAGCCAATATGAGATGCCGGCTTACCTGCTGAGCATTGCCAGAGGAAGACACTTTCAGACATGCCGTCATCTTTTGTTACAAGCATCCTTTTTCGGCGTAATCTTGATTCTTTTTTTTACATTTTTAAATACGTTTTTTGTTAGACATTTTAATATAAGCTATTTAGTGGTTTCAAAGAAGTAGTCGCCTGAATATTGATCAGGTCACTTGTTTTAGCCACCTCAGAACTTTCAAAGCCTCAAGCTGGTAAAGGGGTTATCTGGGACTATTTTATTTTTCTCTTATAGGCCGAAGAAGTGTCTTATGGGCCCAACTTGCCTCTCAGCGCCGCTCTCTGGCGGCTCAGAGTGGTCATGGATCACTCTTGCCGGCAATTCTGCAGCATATACGCTGTTCTGTTGACTGGGCGTGACTGCTGCTGTCATGCTGACTGACAGCCGACTCCTAACTGCAGAGAGCTGGCTGTCAATCAGTATGACATTGGCCATCACACTATGTCAACAGAGGAGCCTGGAAGAGGAAGGGGTGAAGTGGAGCAGAATGGAAAAAGCTAATCCAGCAAATGGCATGTGGCAAACATGACGTGCAAACTTTATTGTGTGGGTTTACAGTGATAGCAAATTAATACAGATTATGTTTGACTACCTGTGTGCAATATAAACTTTATTTTGCACAATTACAGTAAAACAAAGAACTATTTGAATTTTTTTTTACTATGTTCACTGTGTGGGTATAAACTTTATAGTAAGCTGAGTTTTTGGTTCTACTAGGGAACTTTAGCATGCAATCATTATTACGGTAGCTTGCATCCTACTAGGCCTCACCACTGGCAGAGCCAAAATAGCAGAACTCAGCAGTGACCACTGAGGTCAGTGATTGACTGCTGCAATTATGTATACATGGGCGGCTTGTCATTGCTAGAGAAGGTAAACAGATTAGTGGGAACTTCCAGAGAGGGTGATTAAATGGGTTAGGGTACCGTCACACAGTGGCATTTTTATCGCTACGACGGCACGATTCGTGACGTTCTAGCGATATCGTTACGATCTCGCAGTGTCTGACACGCTACTGCGATCAGGCACCCAGCTGAGAATCGTACGTCGTAGCACATCGTTTGAAACTTTCTTTCGTCGCTGGATCTCCCGCTGTCATCGTTGGATCGTTGTGTGTGACAGCGATCCAGCGATGCGTTCGCTTGTAACCAGGGTAAACATCGGGTAACTAAGCGCAGGGCCGCGCTTAGTAACCCGATGTTTACCGTGGTTACCAGCGTAAAAGTAAAAACAAACAAACAGTACATACTCACCATCTGATGTCCGTCAGGTCCCTTGCCGTCTGCTTTCCGCTCTGACTGTCTGCCGGCCGGAAAGTGAGAGCAGATCACAGCGGTGACGTCGCCGCTGCGCTCTGCTCTCACTGTACGGCCGGATCTCAGTCAGAGCAGGAAGCAGACGGCGAGGGACCTGACGGACATCAGATGGTGAGTATGTACTGTTTGTTTTTTTTTACTTTTACGCTGGTAACCACGGTAAACATCGGGTTACTAAGCGCGGCCCTGCGCTTAGTAACCCGATGTTTACCCTTGTTACCTGGGGACTTCGGCATCGCTCCAGCGCCGTGATTGCAACGTGTGACCGCAGTCTACGACGCTGGAGCGATAATCATACGACGCTGCGACGTCACGAATCGTGCCGTCGTAGCGATGTAAATGGTACTGTGTGACGGTACCCTTAGTAATGTTACTTATTTACTTTATACCATATCTTCCTTGTGAGCAATTTTCTTAAAATAGGTGGAAACTTGTTAAAGTTATGATATGATCAAAACTAAAAATGAGTAGGTAAAAAACTTTCAATTTAGAAATTATCCAAAAATGTCTAATTTGCTACTACTACAACTTCAATTACTACATCTTATGCTAATACAGTACATATGATATAGACATAAAGTATCTTTTTTGTAGACACTGGGATAAATCATGGCCTAAATGTTTAACACTTCTAGATACCTGTTCTTAGTACGGTATATTCACTGCAAGGTTGGTGATGGTAGAATAATCTTTAACAGAGTAGAAATAGCAAAATGATGGATTTTTGTCTGTTTATTCCCTGCTTTGTTAGTCTTTATTAGACAAATTTTTCTCCATGGGTCATAAAAAAACACAGGTTCATTATTAAGGCCCTCACAATCGGAGACATGGTGAACATAGATGACAGCCCTGAAGCTTATCATTCTGTATCTGAGGTCTCATCTCATGACCTACCTCAGCCACTTCTCAATCTCACTGGGTGGACAAGGTGGCACTCTGACCACTTATGGACTGATACAGATTGGGGTTAGCCCCTCTGTTTAAAAGTCTGTAGAAGTGATTCTCTTAGGCAGGAGTCACGCTACTGTACAAGACGGAAGAGTGCTGTATGATAAAACATTGGATGGCACTCGGCCTCATCTTATACTATGCGGCAGCTCAGATCTGCAATTATTTTCTCATGCCAATTCGGCATGAGAGAACAATCACAGCATGCTGCGATCGGCAGCGAGACTCTGCTCACTCGCACCCATACAAGTCTAGGAGTGTGTGTGCATCATCGGACTGCGCTCTGTCACCCGGGCGCAGTCCAATATACAATGAGACAGGCAATGGAGGGAGGAATTGCTTTCTCCAACTTCTCCGGCACCTGTGCCGCGATAATCTCATGCGAAATAATTGCTGCACAGTAGTATAACATTTGTCTCCCACTCACAGCAGAGCTGTAACCGAAGGTCATTAGCATATCGCATCGGATGCCATACGCTGGTGTGATTCCAGCCTTAAAGGGATTCTCCAGGGACAGAAAAAACTAAATAACTACAGGAAATGTCAGTATAAATACATTCCTAGATACATTTAATTAGCTTAAGGAGATAATCAGTGGAGAATTAAAATGGTGTCCACCTTGTTTCACTGAGAGAAACCTGTCCTAGAATGTTAGGATAGGAGCAGCAGGAGGAGCTGCGCTCTCCTTTATATGTAGGCAGATGTGCTCCGCTACTACTACTGGAGATACCAGAACTGCTGAGGTAAGAAGAGGCCGCTCACACTGCTGTGTGCCCTGTCTCTATAAATAACAATATCAGTATCACCAGGTCCCAGCGGCGGAGCTCCTCCTTCACATGCTCACAGGCTCCTGTCCTGGCATTCTAGGATGTTTCTGTCAGTGTAACAAGATGACGGCCATTTCAATTCTATGGTAATTATCTCTCTAGACAAAACAATTGTGATTTGCTGATTAATTACATTTAGGAATTTATTTATAATGACATTTCCTTGGTTTTTTCCCTTTCCGAAAAATTCCTTCAAGCCCTGACAAACTGTCTGTACTGTTATTATGCTGTCCAGTCCTTGTTAACCATCTGTTTCCTTTTAAAGTTTTCTCCTTCCTATGATAAGTACATTAGACTAAGCGTTACCTTCTCAGCGTACCGTACGTTGTACACACTGCACTCTGCTGTATTGTTGATACATAAAGCATCTATTTCTTTTTTATTGTGTTCTGCTAATAAAAGTACACTTTTGGGCTTATTAGTGTTAATATTTTCATTATTACTGCAAATGTTTGTCTCCATACTATGTACCATTGAGCATCTAAAAGTAATACTTAAAGCCTTCTTTTTAATTTTTATTACATAAATCAATAGTACATGTGGAAATATCTCTTTCCTCATGTGGCAGGCATTGAAGGACCTTAGGTATCCATGGGTACGACCACCAGCAACTAGCAAACTAACTATCACTATATCAGTGGTTGCAACCATGGATACCTAAGGTCCTGCAATGCCTGCACATGAGGAAAGAGACGAATCAGAAAAACTATACTACATTTCTAATTGGAGGTGTTTGCTAATATTATTACACCTACTACATATTGGGATAGGATCTTGGAGATGGGAATACCTCTTTAAGTGTCTACTGGGTCTTCACTAGGACGTCTAGTGGTGAGTAGAGTTGAGCAAATTTTTCAAAATTTGGTTCCGATTACGATTGCCAGCGAATATTGTATTTGCAATATATATGCTGAACACAGCCAATTGTCATTGGAGTCAATAAGAGTAGAAATGACAGAATATGTTCAGAAGCGATCGTCAAACATAAATTTGGCACAAATAGGTTACCAATATGTCACGAATATGGCAAATTCAGATTCGGAGACCGATTCCGAACATATTCGCTCAACTCTAGTAGTGAGGATAGGCTGGGCTGCAGGTAGTCACCAGGTAGTACTCCAGGGCAGTCCCTGGGACTGCAACTGCTGACCAGAGGGTCAGAGGCACGGGTACGAGGTACAGGAGGGTGAGACAGAAGTGTAGTCAGATGGTCAGAGGTTGAGGCAGGCAACACGGGTTCACAGTACAAAGCTGGAGTCAGGGATGGAAAGTCAGACAGAGCAGGTAAGCAGGCCAGGTCAATAACAGAAGACAGAATATGGAGAAATGCATAAACAAGGTGCTAGCAGGCTAGAAACCAACGTTCAGACAGAGTGGTGGGAGGAGTTGTCTAACATAGACCCTGCTGGCACAGGATAGGTCAGGGAACCAAATCTCTGTAGGACACAGCAGGGTTAACTTCCTGCAGAGACTGGCCATGCATGCCTAAAGCCACATGGAAGCTACATGCTGATGCAGCAGTGCTGAGCAGTGCTGTAAGTGGAAAATTCAGCGAGACATGGCCTGACATGAGGAGAAGCCCTGTGGTGGCCATGGTGAGTAGGGTGGCACTGAGGAGGCGTTCGAGTTACTGCCATCACAATGATAAATTCTGGTAGAGAAAGAGGTCTAAGGGGCAACGTTTCTCCTTATGGAGAGTGACATACCAGCTCTGGCTTGTCAAGGTAAGGAGGCTTATTCGCCGTGCAATGCTCCTCTGGGAAATATAATATGCAAATTGCCTCTTCAGAGAAAAAGAGGACTTAAACTCTATAGCGCCACCTGTTGGAAGTAGCGATCCTACAAGTCACAGTCAACCCTTTAACGAGTCATGCAATATGACTTAGGATAAAAGCCAAATCAGTATCTCAATTCGCAGACACGGTTTTTCGGGCTGTTGGCCCTCGTCAGTGCAAAGCATGAGAACTAATTTGGCTAGGTGAGAGGCTCTGGACTGGGATCTAAGGGGTAACGTTTCTCATTATGGATAGTGACATACCAGCTCTGGCTTGTCAAGGTAAGGAGGCCTATTCGCCGTGCAATGCTCCTCTTGGAAATTTAATATGCAAATTGCCTCTTCAGAGAAAACCCGGGTTGATTGTGACTTGTAGGATCGCTACTTCCAACAGGTGGTGCTATAGAGTTAAAGTCCTCTTTTTCTCTGAAGAGTAGTGTTGAGCATTCCGATACCGCAAGTATCGGGTATCGGCCGATACTTGCGGGTATCGGAATTCCGATACCGAGATCCGATACTTTTGTGGTATCGGGAATCGGTATCGGGATTAATATCAATGTGTAAAAGAAAGAATTAAAATAAAAAATAGGGATATACTCACCTCTCCGACGCAGCCTGGACTTTACCGCCGTAACCGGGAGCCGTTGTACCTAAAAATGCGCGCTTGAAGGGCCTTAGATGACGTCACGGCGCTCTGATTGGTCCGTAGCGGTCGCGTGACCGCTACGCGACCAATCACAAAGCAGTGACGTCACCTAAGGTCTTTCAAGCGCTTGAAAGACCTTAGGTGACGTCACTGCTTTGTGATTGGTCACGTAACGGTCACGCGACCGCTACGGACCAATCAGAGCGCCGTGACGTCATCTAAGGCCCTTCAAGCGCGCATTCTTAGGTACAACGGCTCCCGGTTACGGCGGTAATGTCCAGGGCGCGTCAGAGGGTGAGTATATCCCTATTTTTTATTTTAATTCTTTCTTTTACACATTGATATGGATCCCAGGGCCTGAAGGAGAGTTTCCTCTCCTTCAGACCCTGGGAACCATACAGGATACCGTCCGATACTTGGTGTCCCATTGACTTGTATTGGTATCGGGTATCGGTATCGGATTAGATCCGATACTTTGCCGGTATCGGCCGATACTTTCCGATACCAATACTTTCAAGTATCGGACGGTATCGCTCAACACTACTGAAGAGGCAATTTGCATGGTAGAGAAAGAAGCAGATTTCCCTGATTAGATATATTACAAAGTTGCTTATTTTCATGTGCATGAATCAAAAATTAAAACATTGGTTATTCTTTAAGTAATAATACAGAAGTCCATTTTTAAAATTATATCAGTTGTATTTTTTATAAATTCTACTTGATATACATAATGTGATATTATTTTCTTTTGCAGGCTGGATTGATCATTCACCTTCCTACTGGCAAGTGCATGACGCCAAGGAAAACACAGACTGGCAACACACTTCTATTAATTACAACATGTCATTATAGCCAAAGGAACCAAATATGGAAAATGATACCAAAGTGAGCAAGTCACGCACCATGTACCTTTTATTGCATGTTAATTTCACTAATATTTAAAAGGCTATTCCCATCTCCAAGATCCTATCCCTATATGTAGTAGGTGTAAAAAAAATATTAGCAAATACCTCCAATTAGAAATGTAGTATAGTTCTTCTGATTCGCTATGTCAATTACTCCATGTGAAGGGCATTGCAGTAGCTTAGGTATCCATGGTTACAACCACTAACAGCTAACTACCTGTCACTATATGAGTGGTTGTAACCATGGATACCTAAGCTACTGCAATGCCCTACACATGGGGTAAGCGACATACTGCATATTGGGATAGGAGATGGGAATACCCATTTAAGGAATCTTCCATGAGCAGGTGAAACTAAATCTTTTCCTATTGACTTCAAATGTTGCGTGAGTTTTACATGATTATTAGTGTTGAGCATTCCGATACCGCAAGTATCGGGTATCGGCCGATATTTGCTGTATCGGAATTCCGATACCGAGATCCGATACTTTTCTGGTATCGGGAATCGGAAGTTCCCAGTGTATGGTTCCCAGGGTCTGAAGGAGAGGAAACTCTCCTTCAGGCCCTGGGATCCATATCCATGTAAAAAATAAAGAATTAAAATAAAAAATAGGGATATACTCATCTTCTGACGCTCCCTGGTAGTAACCGGCAGCCTTCTTTGCTTAAAATGCGCGCGTTTACTGCCTTCCGTGACGTCACGGCTTCTGATTGGTCGCGTGCCGCCCATGTGACCGCGACGCGACCAATCACAACAAGCCGTGACGTAATTTTCAGGTCCTGAATGCCTAGAATTAGGCATTCAGGACCTGAAAATTACGTCACGGCTTGTTGTGATTGGTCGCGTCGCGGTCACATGGGCGGCACGCGACCAATCACAAGCCGTGACGTAATTTTCAGGTCCTGAATGCCTAGAATTAGGCATTCAGGACCTGAAAATTACGTCACGGCTTGTGATTGGTCGCGTCGCGGTCACATGGGCGGCACGCGACCAATCAGAAGCCGTGACGTCACAGAAGGCAGTAAACACGCGCATTTTAAGCAAAGAAGGCTGCCGGTTCCCTCGATAAGGTGCAGGCTGCGTCGGAGAGGTGAGTATATCAATATTTTTTATTTTAATTCTTTATTTTACACATTAATATGGATCCCAGGGCCTGAAGGAGAGTTTCCTCTCCTTCAGACCCTGGGAACCATCAGGGATACCGTCCAATACTTGAGTCCCATTGACTTGTATTGGTATCGGGTATCGGTTTCGGATTAGATCCGATACTTTGCCGGTATCGGCCGATACTTTCCGATACCGATACTTTCAAGTATCGGACGGTATCGCTCAAAACTAATGATTATCCTATAAATAAGTGGAAACGAGGATTACAAAATGATATGTGCAGCTTGTGCGTCTGCATAGGGGCCCACTGGGCAAAAAGAGCAGAAAGTAGCTTGCTATTGATAGTTTCATGGATAATATTTACGGTTAAATTACAATCTTTCATAGCACTTATCATTGGAAGACCTGATAAAATGGAGCCTGGGATGAGCACCTTACTCTCAATAAGCAAGCCAGCTATATATTTATAGGTCCATATACAGTCATGGCCGAAAGTGTTGGCACCCTTGAAATTGTTCCAGAAAATGAAGTTTTTCTCCAGGAAAATTATTGCAATTACACATGATTTGTTATGCACATTTATTTCCTTTGTGTGTATTGTAACAACAGAAAAACAGAGGGAAATTAGATGTAATTTCACACAAAACCCCAGAAATGGGCCAGACAAAATTATTGCAGATATTCGTTAAGCGATCCTCAATGCCATCACTTGGGTCACATATAAGGGTCTTCCCAGAACTGACACTTCTGATTGCTAGAGACACCACTGATAGGACTCCCATTAATCACAAGAAACGGGTCCTATGCTTCCAATTTAAATTTAGCGACAGTCAATCATCTGTGTTGCCGGTTCTGGACTAATGACAATAACCGAGTACAGAGTTTGTATATCTTTGTAAATACCAAAAAGCAGTTGCACACATGTTTGCCCATCGCTTAACACAACAGAAAACATGGGTCAGTATGGCGATGCCTCCAGAGACCAGACACCTATCAACTATCCTATGGATCGGTGATAAAAGTTGTACATATAATGCGAGTTTATCAGCGGAACCCGATCCAGCGGCTACAGCAATAGACTGTGTCCATCGGATGGGAGCCCTGTAAAGCACCTCCTACCTGCCGGGTCTTCTTCAGATTAGCGGTACTGGTGCGATATTACAGGTCGGCTAATCAAAAGATGAGTGGGGGACGCTGTTCACAGGCACCCGACCGGCAGCAGCAGATTATTAAGGTTGCTGGATCGGGTCAATTCACATATTGTCTATAATGTTGATTCTAGTATAACACCCTCCAGCAAACATTGTTTAATGAAGAATAGTAGCAGATAATTGGAAACCAGGTGGAGAAAATGTTAACAGGCCAACATCTATGTTTTTCTGTCTAAGGAGCAAAATGTTTTTCTAATTGTACCGAGTAGGTAACACTGTGTATATTGGTAAGACACTGTAAATAACAACCTGTTACATTGTACTCACCCATGCATTGGACAAATGGATTTACTTCTTGTACATTCAGTAAATAATTCTTTATTGTACCATGTATTTTTATGAAGCTGAAATGCTTATATATTGCACTTGTGATATTTGAGTCTCTTAGATTCCAGAGATGTATTTCAATAGTAGTATTTTTAAGCCGCGGATGAGAAGTTTTTTTTTTTATTTCATAAGATTTTAGGTACTAAATCATAAGAACAAACCCTGTGGAGCTATTGCGCCTGCAAGGAATGTTACAGGATTTTAGATCTGGAGCCTGGAGAATAATGACCGAAGCCTTGGACTAACTGGTTCCTATTAAGGATCAGTAAAAGTAAACTGGTGTATCTACAGTATGTAATAACTTTTTTTTCCACTTAAATAAAAAAGAACCTATACATGTTTGGTAGCTACGAACTTGTAATGACCTGAAGAATCATAATAGCAAATCAGTTTTAGCATTTGGTGAACATGGTAAATAAATTAAAAAAAAAAAAACAGTTGTCGAATTGCACCTTTTTGCAATTTCACCGCACTTGGAATTTTTTTCCTGTTTTTCAGTACAGAATCAATGGTGTAGTTGAAAAGTACAACTCATCCTGCACAAAAACAAGCCCTCACATGGCCATATTGATGGGAAAATAAAAATGATACGGCTCTGGGAAGCAGGGGAGCAAAAAACACAAACGCAAAAATGAAAATGGGCTGCGGCGTGAAGATGTTAAGCTACCGACACACTTTGAATAACTGCCGGCTGACCCATGGTTTGTGCTGATCGTTCAGCAGGCAGCTATCCTGCCCGAATCCCCCATCATACACAGATGTGCTCCTATGTTCTTTATGAGAGGAGTCACTACCAGACATCTCTGGTGGCTACTTATCTCTAGGGAACAGCATTTCCAAATCAAACATGCCACAATACCAGTGATACCAATGCCGGACAATACACAGACCCTGAACTATCAATTAACTGAAAGAGGCTAGTGCTGGGTGGTGAAAAACCTCAGGAGGCTGAGACTTCTTACATGTTCTGTCATACCCAGAGCACTTGACATGCCATTTGTTTATGAATTGAAACGCTGATTACTGAGAAATGCAGCAACAGATAGGAGATATAAAGATGTCTATGGATTTACAGTTCAGAGATGCATAGCCATATATGCGGTATGGGAGAGGGGGTAAGGGTTGATCTTAGTGACATTCTTTAAGAGATAATTACACCCATGCATTAAGGTGTTTTGGTGCATATCATTTGGGCAAAAATCAAAACCACCAATTACAGATGCCATTCAACATCCTATTATTTTAACAGTCACTTCCTTCATAACGTTTTACTACTCGGACAACCTCGTCTCAATCAGCATGTTTGTCCCAAGTATAATGACAACACTTATACTCACCTCCGGTGCTGGCGCCATTCTAGAAGTGTCAGCACTCGCTCTCCCGGAGCCTGAGTCACATTATGTCACGTGAACCCTGTGCCCAATCAGTGTGGGCTTCACACTCTCCGTATTATTGCAAAACAAATATCAAAAGAAAGTTAGCGGCCAGCTGCAGCTCTGACTTTCTCTTAATGTCTGATTCGTCCAAAGGCGCGGAGAGGTAAGCCAGCGCTGAATCACATGTCAAAGTGACGCTTGTTTCAGGAGAGAGAGTGCAGACACCACTGAAACAGTGCCGGCACTGGAGGCGAGTATAAGTGTTGTCATTTTACTGTGGGCAAACATGCTGATTGATAAGGGGTTGTCAGAGTAGTGGATAACCCCTTTAAGGCTGTAAACATGGTTGCGGATTGAAGAGTCTTTTATATATTTTTCACAGGACTCAGATCAAGACGTCACGTGTGCATTGAGGTTCCTGCAGCTCCTCACTATGAAGCCATATAATACTCACTCCATGTGCTGTAATGTAGAGATATTCTCCGCAGTACCTGTATTCATTTGGCAAATACTTCACAAGGTTTCCATCAGGATTTTTTCTTACCAAAGTGAATGAAAATTTTCATTCTGATAACTGTGATATTGCACTTAGTGTTATAGGTTTTAGTCTTAGCTTACGACACTAACAACATTTATGAACTTTTGAATGCTATGTGGTCTCAATTTAAAATCATTTCTAATTTTAAGGAAGTCAGTCAGCACAAAATGACTGTTCAAACCAAGCACAGGCGCTCAGTGCAACCTTGACATAGTCAAACAGTCTTGTGCACCTCTAGACCTACTTGTTTTCCAATATCTCAGCCTTTCTCTGGTTCCTATTTATCCAATGCTGTAAATCAAGGAAGGTGGGGAGAGGGGGGGGATAGATGCAAAAGAAGTATATGGGAAGGTGAACTGCATAGCTTGGCAATACCAATGGTTCACCGACCTCCTGTGCTTGGTTTGAACAGTCATTTTGTGCTGACACTCAATTTAACCCATTCTTGCTACAGCCAATATTCATTTTTATGATTTTGTTTTTTTTCCTCTTCCACTTCCAAGAGTTTTAACATTTTTATTTTTCTATTTCCTTGCCTTTTTGGGAGGAGTTTTAGCTTTGAATAAAACCGTTAGTTTTGTCTTCTAATGTACTGGAAAATTAGACTAAAATCTAAGTTTTTTTAAATTGACACACAAAAAAAGAAGTTTCTGCCATTGTTTGAAATTGTTTTACGGCATTTATTGTGGTAAAAATTACCTAGCACCATAATTCTTTAGCTCGGTGTGATTACGGCAAAACCAAACCTATATTTTTTTTATTATTATTCTAATAGTGCAAAAAAAGCTTCATAAAGTTGTAAAAAAAAATATTGATTTGTGTTTCACCATTTTCTGATACTCATAACTTTATTTTTTCGTTAATTTTTTTGTGGGGTCAAGCTGACATTTTATTGATACTATTTTGGAGTTTTATTGATACTATTTTGGAGCAGATACAATGTTTCATTATTATGTTTTATGACATTTTTGTTCGAAGCTGGGGTGTCAATAAAATGGCAATTCTGGCATAAAGAAGTGTTTTAAATTTTGTTAACTTTGTTTTCTAGTACTTTTATGCTATGATCTGTTACAACTGTATTTCAGTATGTAGAGGAAATCATAGTCTCCTGTGAAGCTCAGCCAAGGAGTACCATCATGGCAGGCACGGGGACCTCCAGGAAACTTCTGGCTGCTCTGGCAACCCATCAGCACCCCACAATCACATTGGCACGGAATGGAACACCTTCTTGGACCGCAATTCCTAAATGCCACTGTCAGAGATTGACATGCTCAACATGTATCATACAGATGATGTAATAATTAGTGATGAGCGAATATACTCGTTACTCAAGATTTCTCGAGCATGCTCGGGGTTCCTCCAAGTATTTTTTAGTGCTCGGAGATTTAGTTTTCATCGCCGCAGCTGAATGATTTACATCAGTTAGCCAGCATAAGTACATGTGGGGGTCCCCTAGCAACCAGGCAACCCCCACATGTACTTATGCTGGCTAACAGATGTAAATCATTCAGCTGCGGCAAGAAAAACTAATTCTCCGAGCACTAAAAAATACTTGGAGGACACCCGAGCGTGCTCGGGAAATCTCGAGTAACGAGTATATTTGCTCATCACTAGTAGTAATCATAATTAATGTTTTGGAAAAATGATTATATATATTCAGATGTGGTTTTAAATACGTATATTAATCTAAAAAAACACTGTTTGAATTGTAAAGTGCTGCTAAATATGTTGGCGCTATATAAATATAGGATATTATTACCATTATGTCTTTGATCCACCTGTTTAACAACCTGCACTCACAGCTACTCTTTGGCATCAAACAAGTAACAGATTACATTACGTTCCATCCAATCTGCTGTATCAACATTTTCTCCTCTGTTTTCAGTTGCTCAGGATTTGCTACACTATAACTTTGACATATGATAGTCTGGCAATAGCGGCTCACAGATCAGAATACGGCTCAGGGAAAATAGTCTCTTTCATGTAGACAAATAAATTGCACACTGTAAACGTCAATGGTCAGTGTAAGGAATGGTTACAGTGTAGCTGGCCAAAACCATGGCACCCGGGACCTCATCCTCTACATACGGAAACACAAATTTAATGTCTTGGCGTCTTGATAGTAAAACGCGCTTTGCCAAGCTGTAAAATCAGCGCATGACACCAAAATAAAGCTTACCACCCACTTAACTGGAATATATTAGACATCCATCTTTAACAAGTCTGAGTAATCTAAGTTTAATAGTCAAATTAGAAAAAACTTTGGAACATTTTTCTAGAGAATTCTCTATGCTGTTATACTACTTTAATAGTGTATTTATGTGGCTAGTAAAAAAAAAGTGTGGTTATAAGTAAGTTTATAAAATTTGCCATGTTAGTGTAGCCAGGGATTGATGTGGACTCCCATACAAGTACTTTACCTTTCTCAGTAATCTATTAGAGTGCAGCCACTACAAAGAAGCTTTCTAACTTTGGTGGACACATCCATGAATTACATAGACATCTCATTGATTGCAATGCTTATTTTCTTATATAGAGGTGATGCAGACAAATAGAATACCGTACTTGCTTTTAGATTCCACAATATAATAATAATAATTTTTATTGCTATAGCACCAGCATATTCTGTAACACTTTACAATTCAGAGTCGACATGTACAGACAATACCAGACATTACAAAGTAACGCATAATTCAACAGATACCAAGAGGAGTGAGGGCCCTGCATGCAAGCTTACAAACTATATAATACTGTAGAGCTAAAAATCTAAAAGAATTTATTCTCGAGAGTCATAAAGCAATTAAAGGAGTGTTCTCAAATTCTTAAAGAAGCACTCCCATCAAAGTTTTTATCCTCTTAATATATTGCAGTCATCATAATGTAGAGATCAGACTGAAGAATCCATTTTGTCTTCCCTACCTTTACAGAGACGTCTGGCTTAATATGAGGAAGACTTGAGCCAAATAGACATTTCCTTTTATGGAAGCATTCCTTCTTGTTATTGTGACCTTTGACCTACATTCCAGAAGTTGGACGTGACCAGCAGAATAGATATTCTTTTGTTAGAGAATATGAGCCCTTGTACGCATGTCTGTAATCCTTATCTCTTTTCCTATATAAAAAGGAGGGGGTGAGTCCCTGTGAGTCAGAAGCGCTCCAGAGGGCTATCCCTGTCAATAACACACGAACCTTTTGTATTGCGTGTTATTTTACTTGGATTCCTACATTTGGGAAGCCGGGGGACTGATAAGGACTCAACATTACCTGGCGCTCGAACAGGGACCCGAGACGAGAGTATTTACTCAAGATTCACCTGCGGATACGGACAACGGAGATCTGGGATAATGGACGGCAAATGAAAAAATACCTGGCCAGGTAAGAGACATTATTAGTTCTCTTTTATCTGCCCTGTATTATCCGAAAGATCTCTATGAGCCGTGTCATGCTGGGTTAGTCTAGTAGGGAGTAGATACCTATAGAACTCGGGTTACCATATTGTATAGATTTATGAGTCTAGTCCCTGGCAGTGTGTGGGCAGTGAGTGAACAGTGTGTGAGCAGTGTGAAGGTTGTGACATGTTGTGAAAGAAGAATAGAAGTGCGTAGAACAATAAGCCACGATTGTTAGAACAAGGTTATTGGTGAAGTCAGCCTAACTGGGTTATGAGGTAGCGTCCTTCTGGGAGACCTCTGCCCATGCTTGACTCTCCTATAGAACTTGTTTCTACATTCCCTGGATAAGGTGTGATAGAATGAGCCCAGGACGCGGGTCCATGAGCCTGGGACAAGTATGCTAACTGACACAGAAAGTTTTGTGATCTGTATGATGTTGCTGGGTCTGTCTGTTTGCGTGCATAATAGCACTTAAGTACGTCCTGCATATTAGAAGAAACGGAGCAGACGAGCCCTTCAATATTTTAGCTCCCTAGGAGAGAAGGCAACGAGACGCCACCAACAGAGGAAGTGGTTGTCCAAACGTCACCTGGGGTAGAAATAGCAAATATTGAAAGGATATTTTAGCTCCCTAGGAGAGAAGGCAACGAGACATCACCACAGTGATTGTCCAAACGTCACCTGGGGTAGAAATAGCTAAAATGAGAAATAAACAGACCAAAACTTTCTTAGGACAAGTGGAAGCAGCAGATATCATACAGGAAAGATGTGGAAAGATAGTCAGAAGTCAGATTAGAAGAGTGAGAGAAAGATTGGGAATTTCAGAAGCACTTATGTTCAGTACAGAATGGGAAAGACTGAGTAAAGAACGAGGTGGAATTATCAAAGACAATGGGTGGGAAGAAATCATACACTGTATGATAGAGGTCTCAAAAACAGCTAAAGAGGAGAATTGGAAGTATGATCCAGACACTTCCAAATGGATCATGGGGAAGGGAAAAAGTTGTGACATAATCCCACCACCTTACCTAGATCCAAAAGCACAATCATTTGTACCATCTGGAAGAGCAGAAGGAGGAAAACAATTTCCAGCCTTGTATCCCAATCTTGGTGGGGTAGGAGGATGGGTATGTTCACACTGTGGACAACAAAATCCAGATTGGAGAAATGATTGTCTAGCCTGTGGTACACCTAGATATGGCGCTGTACTTGCCCCTGTTAGGGTAGTACCTAGACCTTTTAGAGAAGCTGGTGAAGGAGGAGTAATGAACACCAGATATCATCAGACCAGACAATACTTTCCTTGGTCCCCTGCTGAGGGTATGTCACTCTTACATAATGCACCAGATCCTATCCAGTTTCCAGTTAGATTTGCGCAGTATATACAACAAATCATGCAGACTCATGCTGGGGTCTGGGCGGACGGGGAAGAATTATGTAGAATGAAAATGTCCCCCGGACTTTTTCAGGAATTATTGACACACTTACAGCCCAATAGACCAGTGGCAGAAGGGGGTGCCTTACAGACAGAAGCATCAGGTACCCAGTTCACAGAGGCATTAATAATTTTCATGAGGGGAAAACAGAGGGAAAGGGGGTCTACAGGTGTGATTATGCAGAAATTTGGGCAAAGTATTGAAGAATATAGTCAGGAACTAGAAAATAGCTTTAGGGATGAAGGATTGGATATGACTGATGCTTCAGTAAGGAGACTTTTTACAAAACAATTAATAGAGGGGCTAGATCCGAAAATCAGAGAAAAATTTAAATCCTCTACTCCAGATTGGAGAACAATTGAACAACCAAATATTGTGAAACAACGATGTTTAGGAATAGCCATGGATATGAGAGAGAATCGCAAGCCTGTTAGAATAGCACAAGCTAATACAGGAGGAAGAGTGAGACACAATTTTCCTTGCCACTACTGTAAAAAGCCAGGTCATTTCCAAAGAGAGTGCAGGAAGAAGTTGGCAGATATAAAGTCAGGCAAATTTGTTCCCAGAAATAACCCTCTCCAAACGGCCAATCAGCAGAAATCTACCATCATAGATGGTCCCATATCAGATTCAGATTGACTCGATGTGTTACAAACTTCCCTACCAGCTAGAAGGCCTATGATACAGGTGAATGTGGGGGGGAGAGAGATTCCATTTTTGATAGATACAGGTGCAACTTCCTCAATTTTGAATCAAGATTTTCTTCCAAATCCGGAAGATATTTCAGAACAAACAACTTTTGCTGAGGGTTATGATGGGGTAATTCGAACACTGCCATATACTGTGCCCCTAGAGGTCTCATTAGGACCTAAATGTTTTGCATCCAGATTTTTGTATGCCAGAGGTGCCCCAACATGTCTGTTAGGAACTGATGTACTAAAGAAATTAGAAGCTAACATCAATTTTAGGGAAGATGGCACAGTTATGTTGACTATCCCTGATAATGCAGAATCATTAGAACAATATGTCAGAATTCAGGCTTTTGAGGATTATGCTGAAGAAAAAGAGTACACCACAGATCTAGACCTCTCAACGGTCCCAGAAACACTGTGGGCACAGGGTGACACTGATGTGGGATTATTGCATATCTCTCCTGTAAAATTATCTGTGCAACCAGGAACTGTTCTCCCACAGCTCAGACAATACCCTGTGAGTGCCCAGCAGGAACTAGCGATTACAAAACAGATAGAGGGATATAGAGAGAAAGGAGTTCTGGTAGAGATACAATCACCTGCTAACACTCCTCTGTATCCAGTCAAGAAGAGAACTCTTGATAAGAGTTCTATGCCCAAATATCGTATGGTACATGATCTAAGAGAAATAAACAAAGTTCTAGATCCAATCACCCCAATTGTACCCAATCCTCATACGTTACTATCACAGATACCAGCCAGTTCTCAAGTGTTTACTGTAATAGATCTTTCAAATGCATTTTTCTCGGTTCCTTTACACCAAGATAGTTGGCATTTGTTTGCATTTACATTTAAGGGCAAACAGTTGGCGTGGACACGCCTTCCACAGGGAATGATACACTCCCCTACTCTTTATTCAAATGCCCTACAAACAGTTCTTCAAAGGTTTGAACCTGAATCACAGGTAGTAATTTTGCAGTATGTGGATGACCTACTACTTTGCTGCCCAGATCTAGAAACCGCAGAAAGGTCTACTGTGAGTTTACTATGTTTTCTAGGAAAGGAAGGGTGTAAAGTGAATAGACAAAAGCTACAAGTTTGTCAGATCAAAGTGGTCTTTCTAGGTCATTGCATTTCTCAAGGTAAAAAGCATCTTACACCTCAAAGAACTGAAGCAATAAGACAGATGAATGAGCCTAGAAATCATAAACAGCTACGAGCATTTTTAGGAATAGTGTCTCATTGTAGACAATGGATTATACATGCCAGTCAACTAATGCAATCACTGTATGACTGTGTAAAAAGTGAACCTTATTTGTTGACAAAAGAAGGTCAGATTTCGTTTCAACAATTAAAAGATGCTCTTGTTTCAGCTCCAGCGTTAGGGCTACCAGACTACACCAAACCATTTCAGCTTATGGCTGCAGAAGTTGATTCCCATGCTACAGGAGTTCTTACCCAGAAGCATGCAGGGAAACAAAGACCAATTGCATATCTTTCAGCAAGGTTAGATCCAGTAGCCAGGGCAGCGCCAACCTGTGTACGTGTGGTTGTTGCTGTCTCACTATTGTTGGACAAAGCATCAGAAATTGTCCTAGAGCATCCACTCACAGTTCAAACTACGCATGATGTTTATGGGATATTAAACCAGGTCCAGCCAAAACACATTTCCATGGCCAGACATTTGCGGCTACAGTGTTCTTTGCTGCTCCCCTCTACTATCACATTTGCAAGGCTTCAGACTCTCAATTTAGCTACACTGCTACCTCTCGAGTCTGAAGGGGGGAATAAGGACACTGATCCACACGCAAATTTTTTCCCTACAGACACACATGATTGTACAGAGCTCATTTTACAAGAAACGGTAGGCTTACCCAATGTATCCGAAACACCACTTCAAAATCCAGATTTAGAGCTGTTTATAGATGGTAGTAGGTTTGCAGATGACACAGGTAACTTCCATACAGGGTATGCAGTTGTGTCAGAATCTGAAACTCTCAAAGCAGAGCCACTTCCACCGAAACAGTCTGCACAAGAAGCAGAACTAACAGCATTGATTGAAGCGCTAAAAATAGCTGAGAATCAGACAGCTAATATATACACTGATTCTAGGTATGCACATGGTATTGTGTTTGATTTTGGAGTAATCTGGAGAGCTAGAGGTTACATGACAGCGTCAGGCCAACCTGTAAAACATGCTTCTCTGATCAAACAGATCTTAGAGGCTGCACAAGAAACAAAAGAAGTAGCAGTAATTAAGGTAGCTGCACATGTGAGACTCGACACTAGGGAATCTAGGGGAAATGATAGGGCTGATAAAGCAGCCAAAGCAGCGGCAGTCAAACCCTTACAGCAGGTTCATACTGTAAACCCCACAGAAAATACTGAAGATAGACTGAGACAAGCACAGGAAGATGCAGGAGAAGAGGAGAGGGACAGGTGGAAAAAGGAAGGGGCAGAAGAACAAGCAGGAATTTGGAAGAAAGATGGACTAATATGTCTACCTAGAGCCTGGTACCCGATTGTAGTTGGTGGACTGCACCACCCTACTCATGTGTCTGCAAATGCAATGACACTACTGGCAAAGCAAGTCTGGTTGGCTCCAGGTTTTGGCAACTATGCAAGAGACTATTGTGCTGCATGCGTTATATGCCTGGCACATAATCCCGGACAGACAACAAAGACCCCTATGAAGCACCACGTCCGACCTCTCTATCCGTTCCAGCGATTACAGATAGACTTTATCCAGCTGCCAAAAAGTAATGGGTATGAGTATGTGTTGGTGTGTGTGGACATGTTCTCAGGGTGGCCAGAGGCCTATCCAGTTCGGAAGGCTTCAGCTAAAAACACTGCTGTAAAGCTAGTTGCCGAACTGATACCCCGTTACGGTCTCCCTGAAGTGATCGAGTCAGATAGGGGTACTCATTTCACTGGAGAAATATTTCAAAATGTATTGAAAATGTTGGGTGTTGAAAGTCAGTTACACACTCCGTATCATCCTCAAAGTTCTGGTAAGGTGGAACGCATGAATGGAACTTTAAAATTAAAAATACAGAAAGCCATGGCTGAAACAGGAAAGCCTTGGACAGAATGCCTTCCACTGGCCCTTTACTCAATACGCAATACCCCAAGGGGTAAGACTAAACTGTCTCCATATGAAATTTTGTTTGGCAGGACTGCCAATTTAGGATGTTATTTTCCACAGCAACTTGTGTTAAATATTGAGTCATTGACTTCTTATGTGCAAAATCTTCAGAAACAATTAACTAAGGTGCATGCACAAGTTTTTGCTTCCCTTCCAGATCCTGACAACACTGAAGGGAGTCACAAGTTGGAACCAGGTGATCAAGTCTATGTAAAAAGACACACCAGAAAGGCTCTTGAACCAAGGTTTGACGGACCCTTCCAAGTCCTGTTGACAACACCTACATCAGTCAAGCTTGAAGGAAAGGCATCATGGATACATGCAAGCCATTGCAAAAGAGCAGTATAAAACTCATAACATTGATGTTAATAGTATTAACCTCAACGGAGGCATGGGATAAACTGAATTCTTTAACCCCTTTGAACAATAGATTCGTACAACATCATAGAAAATTAGTACATGACATTTAAATTAAAGGATGTACAACGACTCAGAGATCAGTATGATAAAGACAATGACCAGAATAAGGATAGCTGGTGGTCTGATACTTCCTCTTTTCTCAACCCAGCCAACTGGTTCAGAGGGATTGGTGGGTGGGTTGCTGGGATCATGCAGAGCATAATACATATAGTTATGATTATTGTAGTCATATACGTACTATTCCAGATTGTGCTCAAGAGTATCTCAGTATGCGCAGATAAATTTTGTGTAATAGATGCAAGAGTATAAATTTTCTTCTTCATTCTTATGTTATCCTCTAGTGATTCTAATTAATATTACTGTACTAATTTTTGTTTTTATATTTTAGTATACTTATTGCAAAACAAAGAAAAGGTTGTGAGAGTTAAACGGAAGAATTGATAGTAGATTTGATTCTCTTATTGAATACAAGCGTGTACATGTGTAATACCAAAAATAAAGGCTTTGTCTTTGGCCCTGTGGTAATCTAAAATATGGATATGTTAAAGGGGGATTCGTGATAGATCATAAAAGGAATATGTCAAAGGGGGGAATTGTAGAGATCAGACTGAAGAATCCATTTTGTCTTCCCTACCTTTACAGAGACGTCTGGCTTAATATGAGGAAGACTTGAGCCAAATAGACATTTCCTTTTATGGAAGCATTCCTTCTTGTTATTGTGACCTTTGACCTACATTCCAGAAGTTGGACGTGACCAGCAGAATAGATATTCTTTTGTTAGAGAATATGAGCCCTTGTACGCATGTCTGTAATCCTTATCTCTTTTCCTATATAAAAAGGAGGGGGTGAGTCCCTGTGAGTCAGAAGCGCTCCAGAGGGCTATCCCTGTCAATAACACACGAACCTTTTGTATTGCGTGTTATTTTACTTGGATTCCTACATTTGGGAAGCCGGGGGACTGATAAGGACTCAACAATAATATATAGCATTTTGTGCTTACAATTGCTCATTTTGCCTTTCTACACAGTAATTATCTTTTCCAGTAGCTCTATGATATCACATGATTAAAAACTGATTAACAGAATCCTTCTAAGCTCTATGTAGAAACAGGAAATATCTCTTCCATTCATGAGTCATCATTAAAATTACAATTCTACTTTGACACTGAGTCACTACTCACGGCTAAGTCGTGAGAAAAAGTAGTCCGGAGGTCAGATACCAGGAGGGCTCATAGTACAGCGGGATAAGTCAAAGACATGGGCAGGAAACAGTGTGGGGTCAAATGCCAGAAGGCTACGTCAAGACACGGTAGTAAAATAAACAAATAGTCAGAGGCCAAGTGCAGGGTCAGATACCTGAAATGAGAGAGAGACAAGAGCAGGAGGGATAATCTACAAGAATTGTCACAACAAATCATAGGTCCGACAACAAGATGAGAGGAAAAGAGACACAGGGCTAAGCAAACACACCTAAGTTAAGCAAAGCTACAACTGACACTTACTAATAATAGCTAGCCAGCTAAATACCTTGCAAATGATTAAGGCTGGGAGGTACCTGGGGAAACGCCCTTAGACTAAACCAGATTGATTAAGGAGCAGCAGGGCTGTCAATCAAAATGTTGGCAAACCAGCATGAACCAGGATCATATTGGATAACTGGACTGTCATTCACAAAACCGACAGTCCACCACACTCCAGATCCCATAGGGTGGCTGGCCTGTCACTCACAACATTCCTTGGCTACAGTTAATTTTGAAACCGTGACAGTCTCCCCTCTTCTAGGGTGGGCAATTAGACCCCCAGGCTTACCAGGAAACCTAACATGAAAGGCCTGACCAGTCGATTGGCCCTCCCGGATCAGGCTGGAATCCAGGATCTTTGCTCCCTTTCCATATCCCTTTGAATGTATGAGGTACAGGAGGGAATTACAGAACCTCTGGGAACCACAACCCTCTGCTCCTCTTACTCTAGACTCAACGACAGCAACCATGCAAGGAGGAGATGAGGTAGACACCACCGAGAGGACAAATTCTTTCAATAGGGATCTATGGAAGGCATTAGGGATGCAGAGAGATGGAGGAAGCTTCAACCTAATGCCACCAGATTGACTACTTCCAGAAACTCATAGAGGCCAATTAATTTCGGACTCAACTTCACCGATACCTTAAGTTTAATGTTTTTGGCTGATAGTCAAACCCTATTGCCCAATTTAAAAACAAGAACTGCCGACCGTCTTCTATCAGCCTTCCGTTTATGGCGAAGTTGAGCAACCGCAACATTCCTTTGAACCTCCTTCCAAACATCCCCGAGCTTCTGTATGGCAACCTCTACCCCAGGATACTCAAAACTTATCTTGGAAAACTAACCAAAATGAGGACGAAAACAATAGTTACAAAAAAATTGGCGAAGTTCCAGTGGACTGATTGATCCAATTGTTAAAAGCAAACTCTACAAGAGGTAGGAAAGAGGACCAGTCTGCCTGCTAAGCCACAATAAAACACCTCCAAATTTGCTCCAAAGATTGATTTGTCCTCTCCATCTGACCATTGATTTCAGGATGGTAAGCAGACTTAAAAGGCAAGTCAATCCCCAGTTTCTTACAAAAAGCTCTCCAGAACGTGGAGACAAATTGCACTCCTCTATCAGACACAATGTTAAGAGTAATTGCATGCAACCTCACCACATGCCGAACAAACAACCTGGAGAGCGTCTCTTCATTAGGTATCGCTGACAATGGAACAAAATGAGTCTGTTTACTGAAACAGTCAACTACCACCCATATAACAATTTTCCCATCAGATAGAAGTAAATCTGTGATGAAATCCATGGACATACGAGTAGAAAGTCTTTCCTGAATTGGCAATGGAACCAATTCCGCGACTGGCCAGTTAACTTTAACGCTTGCACAGACTTCACAGGTGGATACAAAATCTTTATTACTTTATTATTATTTATCTTCCTGCTCTAAGCCAGAAAAACCAAGAAAAGACCTGCCCACAGGCCTGCT
Organism: Ranitomeya variabilis; assembly: GCF_051348905.1. Lineage (NCBI taxonomy): Eukaryota > Metazoa > Chordata > Amphibia > Anura > Dendrobatidae > Ranitomeya > Ranitomeya variabilis. The sequence continues at coordinate 100,362,028 of NC_135237.1, forward strand.
CTGAAGCACAGTTTGTTTCTCTGTCTCAAAGATGAGGAACATATTTGTGCTTCGGGGCACCCTGTGGGCAGGTTTTTCCTTAGTTTCCCTGACTTAGAGCAGGAAGATTAGGGTACTGTCACACTCTGCAACTTTCCAACGATCACGACCAGCGATACGACCTGGCCGTGATCGTTGGAAAGTCGTTGTGTGGTCGCTGGGGAGCTGTCACACAGACCGCTCTCCAGCGACCAACGATGCCGAAGGCCCCGGGTAACCAGGGTAAACATCGGGTTACTAAGCGCAGGGCCGCGCTTAGTAACCCGGTTTACCCTGGTTACCATCGTAAAAGTAAAAAAAAAAAAAACAGTACATACTCACATTCCGGTGTCGTCAGGTCCCTCGCAGTCTGCTTCCTGCTCTGACTGAGTGCCGCCGTAAAGTGAAAGCAGATCACAGCGGTGACGTCACTGCTGTGCTCTGCTCTTACATTCCGGCCGGCAGTCAGTCAGAGCGGGAAGCAGACTGCAAGGGACCTGACGGACACCGGAATGTGAGTATGTACGGTTTTTTTTTTTTACTTTTACGATGGTAACCAGGGTAAACATCGGGTTACTAAGCACGGCCCTGCGCTTAGTAACCCGATGTTTACCCTGGTTACAAGCGAACGCATCGTTGGATCGGTGTCACACACAACGATCCAACGATGACAGCGGGAGATCCAGCGACAAAAGAAAGTTCCAAACGATCTGCTACGACGTACGATTCTCAGCAGGGTCCCTGATCGCTGCTGCGTGTCAGACACAGCGATATCGTATGGATATCGCTGGAACGTCACGGATCGTACCGTCGTAGCGACAAAAGTGCCACTGTGTGACAGTACCCTAAGACTCTACCTACAGTTCCGCCCCGAAGCATGAGCATATCATTAACTGAAAGCTTCTAACATTGATTATACAAGAACTACAAGATGGATTTGTACACCCTAGGTATCATTTTAATCAGTATAACAGTGGAAACATGACAATGACTGTAGTTTACTTAGCAAAATCCTGCTGACAGGCTCGCTTTAATTAATTTCCTATAATAGTTGGCAAATCCTAGAAAATGTTGCAACTCTTTTAGGTCACTAGGTTGAACTCAATCTATTATGGCTTGCACCTTCCCACGATTTATTTTAAAACCATTAGTCTATAAAATGTATCCCAGAAATGAAACCTCCTGAACAGAAAAAAATACATTTCTCAATTTTTGCATACAAAGAATTTTCCCTCAATCGTTGTAATATTACACAGAGATGTTCCTGATGAGAGTCGAAATCAGGCGAGAAAATTAAAATGTCATCAAAGTAAATAAAATAAATCTCCCAATGCAATCAGAAAAGACATTCATAAAGTTTTGAAAGACTGCTGGTCCATTGGTTAACCCAAATGGCATGACAAGATTTTCGAATAGCTCCTCTGACATTAAAAACGCCATTTTCCACTCATCACACTTCTGGATGCGTGTTTAATTATAATCCCCTCTAAGATCAAGTTTAGAAAACCATTTAGCCCCAGTAAGCTGTGTAACCTGAAAACCCATCTCTTCAAGAAAGCCTACAGCCTGCAATAACCATTCTGCCGCCTCGCCATCGCCAGAGCCGCCGCCTCGCCATTGCCAGAGCCGCCGCCTCGCCATCACCAGAGCCGCCGCCTCGCCATCGACAGAGACTCGCCATCGCCAGAGCCGCCGCCTCACCCCCTACCTTCTGCCTCTTCCTCACTATCCCATAGAATGTAACTCCGCAAGGACAGGGTCTTCTCCCCTCTGTACCAGTCTGTCGTAAATTTGTTCACTGTGAACGATATCTATAACCCTGTATGTAACCCCTTTCTCATGTACAGCACCATGGAATTAATGGTGCTATATAAATGAATAATAATAATAAAAATAATAATAATAACGTCCCTGCCGGCATCACTGCATGGCTATCCATCTCCCATCAGGCAGATATACCATCTTACTTACCCCTCTGGGCCAAGCTGTGAGTTCTGCCCTCTGCCTGTTCCATGCTGTGAATCTCATGTCTCCCGCCTGCTGTTTGCATATTTCTGGGTTGTGTGTTTAGGGGGTCGGCGCTGGCTAATTCTAATAGAGGCAGTGTGCACCTTCCTAAGGTGTCCCCAGCCAATTGCCAAGAGGCATTAGGTACTTAAGGCATCTCTACCCACAGGGAGTTGCCTGAGCAACAATTTCTCTCAGTCTGTATTCTGCTACTGAGTTGCCAGGTCCTGTCCTGTTTTTCACCTCCCTGGGGGCTGCATACCCAGGCCCTTTTCCGTGCTTTTTGTGTCCTGTTTCTGTCACCCTTAGGGCTGCATACCCAGGTTTGAACCCTTTGTCCTGAACTTGTTGCCGTGTCTGTCCTTGTCTGAACTTCGTCCTATACCTATTCCTATTTGTATCCTTGTCTGTTGCCTTCCCTACTCAGTTGTGTGTATCCTTGTGTCCACTCCTTCAGCTCTGCTCTGTTCTGCTCTCTGCTTCCTGCGGTTCTGGTCTGCTCTGCTCACTGCATCCTGCAGCTCTGCTCAGCTCGCCGCACCCAGCGGCTCTGCTCAGCTCCTGTTCCGCACCCTGCGGCTCTGCTCAGCTCCTGTTCCGCACCCAGCGGCTCTGCTCAGCTCCTGTTCCGCACCCTGCGGCTCTGCTCCTGTTCTTCAACCTCCATCTCTGCTCTTCTCTGCTCACCACACCCAGCAGCTCTGTTCTGCTCTCCCAGTGACTCTGCTCCTGATCCGCACCCTGCAGCTCTGCTCATGTTCTGCAACCTGCGGCTCTGCTCGCTGCAACCTGCAGCTCTGCTCTGCTCTCGTACTGCATCCTGCGGCTCTGCTCTGCTCGCTGCATTCTGCACCTCTGCTTTGCTTCAATCCTGCCTTCTGCGGCTCTGCCCTGCTCTCCGCATCCTGTGGCTTTACTCTGCTCCTGCCCCACACCCGGTGTGTCTTTGTCCCTCCAGTCTGAACTGGTTTCTAACAGTTCCTGTCCCTTCAGTCTGAACTGGTTCCTACCTGCTCCCTTATCCTACTCGAACCTGCCTGTGTTCCTGCCCTACATCTTACCATCCCGATTCCTCCAGTGTGTTGCATGCCCGCCTGCGTGCCAGAGTGCCAGCCGTGCCCGCCTGCCAGAGTGCCAGCCATGCCTGCCTGCTTACCAGAGTACCAGCCGTGCCTGCCTGCCAGAGTGCCAGCCTTGCCCACCTGCCTGCCAAAGTGCCAGCCGTGCCCACCTGCCTGCCAGAGTGCAACCGTGCCCGCCAGAGTACCAGTTGTGCTCGTCCATACTTGCCTGCACCTGTCACTAGTGTTTCGTCCCTCAGTGGGATCAGCTGCTACAACCAGACAACGCCCTGGAGTGGTACCTGGCAGCTACCTTCGCACAAGCCTGACCTCACCACTAGAGGCTCCAGTGAACACCAAGGCAGCTGTTCAGTCACGCCCCTCTAGGGTAGTCTAGTTTGTGGCACAGTGGGGCCACATTCCTCATTCACGCCACCCAGTCAGGGCACGGGCGTTACAAGCTGATTATAAAGGTCGGGGATGAGTGGACGTGGGTATGTATTCTTAACCGTGATCATGTTCAGTTCTCAAAAATCGAGGCAAGGACGAAGACACACATCTTTCTATTTAACAAAGAAGAATCCAGCAGCCACAGGGTAGGAGGAAGGACGGATTTGAACCTTACGTAAACTTTCGTTTTCATAACTTATCATGGCGGTATGTTCAGGCCCAGATAAATTATACACGCGAGCTTTAGATAATTTAGCACCAGGGAAAAGATCAATAGCACCATCATAAGGATGATGGGGAGGAAACATCTCCTCCTCTTTTTCCGTGAACACATCTCCGGAGTCTTCAAGGTATACCGGTAAACCCTCCAGACTTACGGAGCATACAGTACTTGCACAGAGCTTAGATATTTCTTATGACATTTTGGGCCCCACTTAAAATTTTCTTCTGACACCAATCAATAATAGCATTGTGCAATCAATAATAGGATTGTGAATGAGCAATCATCAAAGACCCAATACTACCCTATCAGGTAACTTACCCAAGCAAAACAAGACATGGATTCTGAGTGAAGTGCTCAGGGTAAAGAATAGCCTGCAACTTTACCTGAACATGCTAAACTGGTTTCTCTCCACTGAAAATGTATCAGGAAGGGCCATTACTGGTTCAGGGGAGACCAACTGAACATCATAGGGAAAAGACATTGCAGACTCAGCTAGTGGTGAGAGACTAGAGGAAGTTTTCATAAAACTAATTAAACTGACCCTCCAACTGGAACTGTGATGATACCAGTGTCACAACTCTGTTGTTGGTTTACCAGGGCCAGGGGTCCCTTCCCTGTTTCACTTCTAATGGTGAAAATGCCAGGGCCACTTACCTTGCTGACCTCCTGAATTAGCTCTATATCTGTCCCCTCCCACACCAAGGGAAGTGGGAGAAATATTGTACGTATATACACAAACTAGACAAACAAGGGAGGATCTACAGGGATAAATGAAAATACCTAATATACAAATATACACTCACAGATAACAGAAAGAAACACCAGGGAGAAAATGAAGAATAACAAAATAGGAAAGAATGAGGATTTGCACCCAGCCGAAACACCAAGCAACAGTCACAGATCAACACTCCAAATGCATCTACCAACAACCAACACCTCCACTCCACACTAGGCAGTGTAAAACTAACACTGGCAATCCAGAGTGTCAGAGGCAAGTATACATATGAGAGGGGAGTGTCCAATACAGAACAGCTGAGATCATACAAGCAGGAAAGCTTCAGCAACATTACGCTGAACAGTTTAACCCCTACACTGCTAACAGAAACCTGCACCATTTAATATGAAGGCGAAATGCTTCTAATTGGTACAGGAGTACATGAAATCAGATGCTGTGGTCTTTTGGCCACTTTCTGTCACATTAAACCCGCGACACCCAGACTCTGGCACCTGGTCACTGAGCATGTGAACAGGCTCCATGCTGTTGAACAAAACAAACATATATAGTCAGCTGTAATGTGATGCTGAGTCACTACACACTGGCAAGCAAAGAGAAAGGGTAGTCAGGAGGTCCAAGGAGGTCTGTTGAACAAAACAAACATATATGGTGAGCTGTAATGTGATGCTGAGTCACTACCCACTGGCAAGCAGTGAAAAAGGGTAGTCAGGAGGTCAAATACTGTCAATCACAAAACTGACAGTTCCGTACAGACCAGATCCCATTGGGTGCCTGAGCTGTCACTCACCGCAGTCCTTTGCCACAGACAATGTTGAAACTGTGACATCTACATCACTGCAAAGTCCCTGGCAGCACAGCTCCACCTCCTCTTCAAATCATGACCCAACTGCTCTACTCCTCCCCCTGCCAGGGACTTTGCAGTGATGTAGAATTGTAGTTCTAATGGTGACTCATGTAGGAAAAAGAGACTTCCTGTGTCTAAATAGAGCTTAGAAGGATTCAGCTAGTCTGTTTTTAATCACATGAAGTTTCAGATTTAATGGAAAAAAGAAGAATTAACTGAGTAGAAGGGCAAAGTGAGCAAATGTAAGTACTGTAGCAATGTCAGGTAGGCTAGGGTTAAATTCTAGCTCTGCAGACCTTGATTAGTACACCTGGCTAGCTCTGCATAAAAACAGGCTAGGTTTTCATTTAAGTCAGTCTGCTGCTGAGGCTGAGCACACTGGATGTGTCTTGAAGTTGAAGAGAGAAACAAGCCAGAATCTCTTTGAAATTCTGCAAAGGACATGTGCACCAAACTGCAAGTTTCAGTGGTTGCTATGGACAATAGCAGTTTTGCTTGACCAAACTGGGGCTAACTCAGTGGTGTCTGAAGTAGTCAGAGCCTATACTATTTATTTAGTGCTTGGATAAGGCTAGGGATTTATGTTTATGATTTTGTTGTTTTATTGCTGTACAATCTGTGGAAAGCAATAAAAACTGCACGTGTTTGGACCAGAACTGCATTGCCTGTGTGAATGCTACCTAAGGCCTAATGCCTACCTGTGAGAGTGAATCCCTACAGTACACAGTGCTATATACACTGCTCAAAAAACTAAAGGGAACACTTAAACAACAGAATATAACTCCAAGTAAATCAAAAACTTCTGTGAAATCAAACTGTCCACTTAGGAAGCAACACAGTTGTGCAAATGTAATAGACAACAGATGGAAATTATTGGCAATTATCAAGACACTCAATAAATGACTGGTTCTGCAGGTGGGGACCACAGCCCACATCTCAGTACCAATGCTTTCTGGCTGATGTTTTGGTCACTTTTGAATGTTGGTTGTGCTTTCACACTCGTGGTAGCATGAGACAGACTCTATAACCCACACAAGTGGCTCAGGTAGTGCAGCTCATCCAGGATGGCACATCAATGCGAGCTGTGGCAAGAAGATTTGCTCTGTCTGTCAGCGTAGTGTCCAGAGAATGAAAGCTCTACAAGGAGACAGGCCAGCACACCAGGAGATATGGAGGGGGCCATAGGAGGGCAACAACCTATCAGTAGGACTGCTATCTCAGCCTTTGTGCAAGGAGGAACAGGAGGAGCACTGTTATGATGACCTGGTGGTTAGGAGCACTAGGAATGACCTGATGAGCAAACTAGTAATACAGGACAAGCTCTGGGAAGTGGGAGCTCTGCTGACCGCAACCCCTAATCCTATCACAACAACTAGAAATAGCCGTGGAGCGTTCCTGACTCTGCCTAGACGCCTCTTCACAGCCTAAGAGCTAACTACCCCTAAAGATAGAAAATAAAGCCCACTGCCTCAGAGAAATTCCCCAAAGAAATAAGCAGCCCCCCACAAATATTGACTGTGAGTTAAGATGGAAGTCACAAACACAGGAATGAAATAGGTTTCAGCAAAGGAGGCCAGACTTAACTAAACAGACTGAGGATAGAAAAGGTATCTTTGCGGTCAGCATAAAAAACTACCAAAAAACCACACAGAGTGTGCAAAAGAGACCCCCGCACCGACTCACAGCGTGGAGGTGCCACTCTGCATCCCAGAGCTTCCAGCTAGCCGGGAAAAATCATGATAGCAAGCTGGACAAGAAAAACAGTGGTAACAAATAAGCTAGCAGGGACTTAGCTTTTGCTGGAGTAGACAGGTCATCTGAAAGATCCAAGAAAGAACTGAACCAGTACTAGAACATTGACAGCTGGCATCAAGTAACGATCTAAGTGGAGTTAAATAGAGCAGCAGCCTAGAACTAAACAAGGTCAGCTGAGGAAAGAACCTCAGAGCCAGCAGCTCCACTCACAACCACCAGAGGGAGTCCATGGACAGAACTCACCGAAGTACCATTCATAACCACCGGAGTGAGTTCGAGAACAGAATTCACAACAGTACCCCCCCCTTGAGGAGGGGTCACCGAACCCTCACCAGAGCCCCCAGGCCGATCAGGACGAGCCAAATGAAAGGCACGAACAAGATCGGCAGCATGAACATCAGAGGCAACCACCCAGGAATTATCCTCCTGACCATAACCTTTCCACTTGACTAGATACTGAAGTTTCCGTCTCGAAATACGAGAATCCAAAATCTTCTCCACCACATACTCCAACTCCCCCTCAACCAACACCGGGGCAGGAGGGTCGACGGAGGGAACCATAGGAGCCACATATCTCCACAACAACGACCTATGGAACACATTATGGATGGCGAAAGAAGCTGGAAGGTCCAAACGAAATGACACAGGATTAAGAATTTCCAAAATCTTATAAGGACCAATGAAACGAGGCTTAAACTTAGGAGACGAAACCTTCATAGGAACATAACGAGACGATAACCAAACCAAATCCCCAACACGAAGTCGGGGACCAACACAGCGACGGCGGTTAGCGAAACGCTGAGCCTTCTCCTGGGACAATGTCAAATTGTCCACCACATGAGTCCAAATCTGCTGCAACCTGTCCACCACAGAATCCACACCAGGACAGTCCGAAGGCTCAACCTGTCCTGAAGAAAAACGAGGGTGGAAACCAGAATTACAGAAAAAAGGCGAAACCAAAGTGGCCGAGCTGGCCCGATTATTAAGGGCGAACTCAGCCAAAGGCAAGAAGGACACCCAATCATCCTGATCAGCAGAAACAAAGCATCTCAGATATGTCTCCAAAGTCTGATTGGTTCGTTCGGTTTGGCCATTTGTCTGAGGATGGAAAGCTGAAGAAAAAGACAAATCAATGCCCATCTTAGCACAAAAGGACCGCCAAAACCTCGAAACAAACTGGGAACCTCTGTCCGACACGATGTTCTCCGGAATGCCATGTAAACGAACCACGTGCTGGAAAAATAATGGAACCAAATCAGAGGAGGAAGGCAATTTAGGCAAAGGTACCAAATGGACCATCTTAGAGAAGCGATCACAAACCACCCAGATAACCGACATCCTTTGAGAGACAGGGAGATCTGAAATAAAATACATGGAAATATGCGTCCAGGGCCTTTTCGGGACCGGCAAGGGCAAAAGCAACCCACTGGCACGAGAACAGCAGGGCTTAGCCCGAGCACAAGTCCCACAGGACTGCACAAAAGAACGCACATCCCGTGACAAGGAAGGCCACCAAAAGGATCTAGCCACCAAATCCCTGGTACCAAAGATTCCAGGATGACCAGCCAACACCGAACAATGAACCTCAGAGATAACTCTACTAGTCCATCTATCAGGTACAAACAGTTTCTCCGCTGGGCAACGGTCAGGTCTATCAGCCTGAAACTCCTGCAGCACCAGCCGCAAATCAGGGGAGATGGCAGACAAAATTACCCCCTCTTTGAGAATACCAGCCGACTCAGGAACTCCCGGAGAATCAGGCACAAAACTCCTTGAAAGGGCATCAGCCTTCACATTCTTAGAGCCCGGAAGGTACAAAACCACAAAATCGAAGCGGGAGAAAAACAGCGACCATCGAGCCTGTCTAGGATTCAACCGCTTGGCAGACTCGAGATAAGTCAGATTCTTGTGATCCGTCAAGACCACCACGCGATACTTGGCTCCTTCAAGCCAATGTCACCACTCCTCGAACGCCCTCTTCATAGCCAACAACTCTCGATTGCCCACATCATAATTGCGCTCAGCAGGCGAAAACTTTCTAGAAAAGAAAGCACATGGTTTCATCACAGAGCCATCAGAACTTCTTTGAGACAGAACAGCCCCTGCTCCAATCTCAGAAGCATCCACCTCGACCTGAAACGGGAGCGAAACATCTGGCTGACACAACACAGGGGCAGAAGAAAAACGACGCTTCAACTACTGAAAAGCCTCAACGGCCGCAGAGGACCAATTGACCACATCCGCACCTTTCTTGGTTAAATCAGTCAATGGTTTAACAACACTAGAAAAATTAGCGATGAAGCGACGGTAAAAATTAGCAAAGCCCAGGAATTTCTGAAGGCTCTTCACAGAAGTAGGCTGAGTCCAATCATAAATGGCCTGAACTTTAACAGGGTCCATCTCGATAGTAGAAGGGGAAAAAATGAAGCCCAAAAATGAAACCTTCTGAACTCCAAAGAGACATTTAGACCCCTTCACAAACAAGGAATTAGCATGAAGGACCTGGAACACCATTCTGACCTGCTTCACATGAGACTCCCAATCGTCCGAAAAAAACAAAATATCATCCAAATATACAATCATGAATCTATCCAAATACTTTCGGAAGATGTCATGCATAAAGGACTGAAACACAGATGGAGCATTAGAAAGCCCGAATGGCATCACCAGGTACTCAAAATGGCCCTCGGGCGTATTAAATGCTGTTTTCCATTCGTCGCCCTGATTAATACGCACAAGATTATATGCCCCTCGAAGATCTATCTTGGTGAACCAGCTAGCCCCCTTAATCCGAGCAAACAAATCAGACAGTAACGGCAAGGGGTACTGAAATTTGACGGTGATTTTATTGAGAAGGCGGTAATCTATACAAGGTCTCAGAGAACCATCCTTCTTGGCCACAAAAAAGAACCCTGCTCCCAACGGTGACGACGACGGGCGAATATGCCCTTTCTCCAAGGACTCCTTTACATAACTCCGCATAGCAGCGTGTTCTGGCACAGATAAATTGAACAGTCGGCCCTTCGGAAACTTACTACCAGGAATCAAATTAATAGCACAATCGCAATCCCTATGAGGAGGTAGGGCACTGGATTTGGGCTCATCAAATACATCCCGGTAATCTGACAAGAACTCAAGGACTTCAGAAGGGAAGACGAAATTGACAACAATGGGACATCCCCATGTACCCCTTGACAACCCCAACTGGATACAGACATTGATTTCCAATCCAATACTGGATTATGGACCTGTAGCCATGGCAAACCCAAAACAACCACATCATGCAGATTATGCAACACCAAAAAGCGAATATCCTCCTGATGTGCAGGAGCCATGCACATGGTCAATTGAGTCCAGTATTGAGGCTTATTCTTGGCCAAAGGCGTAGCATCAATTCCTCTCAATGGAATAGGATACTGTAAAGGCTCCAAGAAAAAACCACAGCGCCTGGCAAACTCCAAGTCCATCAAATTCAGGGCAGCGCCTGAATCCACAAATGCCATAACAGAATACGACGACAAAGAGCAGATCAGAGTAACGGACAAAATAAATTTTGGCTGTACCGTACCAATGGTGGCAGACCTAGCGAACCGCTTAGTGCGTTTAGGACAATCAGAGATAGCATGAGTGGAGTCACCACAGTAAAAACACAGCCCATTCTGACGTCTGTATTCTTGCCGTTCAGCTCTGGTCAAGGTCCTATCACATTGCATAGGCTCAGGTCTCTGCTCAGAAGATACCGCCAAATGGTGCACAGTTTTGCGCTCACGTAAGCGTCGATCGATCTGAATGGCCAAGGACATAGACTCATTCAGACCAGCAGGCGTGGGGAATCCCACCATAACATCCTTAAGGGCTTCAGAAAGACCCTTTCTGAAAATTGCCGCCAGGGCACACTCATTCCACTGAGTAAGCACAGACCACTTTCTAAACTTCTGACAATATACCTCCGCTTCATCCTGACCCTGACACAAAGCCAGCAAGATTTTCTCTGCCTGATCCACTGAATCTGGTTCATCATAAAGCAACCCAAGCGCCAGAAAAAACGCATCTACATTACGCAATGTAGGATCTCCTGGCGCAAGGGAAAATGCCCAGTCTTGAGGGTCGCCACGTAGCAAAGAAATAATGATTTTTACTTGCTGAATGGGGTCACCAGAGGAGCAGGGTTTCAAAGCAAAAAACAGTCTACAATTATTTTTGAAATTCAGGAACTTAGATCTATCCCCAGAAAACAAATCAGGAATTGGAATTCTGGGTTCTAACATTGGGTTCTGAACTACATAATCTTGAATGCCTTGTACCCGTGCAGTGAGTTGATCCACACAAGAGGACAGACCTTGAATGTCCATATCTACACCTGTGTCCTGAACCACCCAGAGATTTAGGGGAAAAGAAAAACAAAACACGCTGCAGAGGAAAAAAAAAAAAAATGGTCTCAGAACTACTCTTATCCCTCTATTGAGATACATTAACACTTTACGGGCCAGCTGTACTGTTATGATGACCTGGTGGTTAGGAGCACTAGGAATGACCTGATGAGCAAACTAGTAATACAGGACAAGCTCTGGGAAGTGGGAGCTCTGCAGACCGCAACCCCTAATCCTATCACAACAACTAGAAATAGCCGTGGAGCGTTCCTGACTCTGCCTAGACGCCTCTTCACAGCCTAAGAGCTAACTACCCCTAAAGATAGAAAATAAAGCCTAACTTGCCTCAGAGAAATTCCCCAAAGAAATAAGCAGCCCCCCACAAACATTGACTGTGAGTTAAGATGGAAGTCACAAACACAGGAATGAGATAGGTTTCAGCAAAGGAGGCCAGACTTAACTAAACAGACTGAGGATAGGAAAGGTATCTTTGCGGTCAGCACAAAAAACTACCAAAAAACCACGCAGAGTGTGCAAAAGAGACCCCCGCACCGACTCACGGCATGGAGGTGCCACTCTGCATCCCAGAGCTTCCAGCTAGCTGGGAAAAATCATGATAGCAAGCTGGACAAGAAAAACAGTGGTAACAAATAAGCTAGCAGGGACTTAGCTTTTGCTGGAGTAGACAGGTCATCTGAAAGATCCAAGAAAGAACTGAACCAGTACTAGAACATTGACAGCTGGCATCAAGTAACGATCTAAGCGGAGTTAAATAGAGCAGCAGCCTAGAACTAAACGAGGTCAGCTGAGGAAAGAACCTCAGAGCCAGCAGCTCCACTCACAACCACCAGAGGGAGTCCATGGACAGAACTCACCAAAGTACCATTCATAACCACCGGAGGGAGTTCGAGAACAGAATTCACAACAGAGCACTGCCATAGCCCTGCAAAATGACCTCCAGCAGGCCACAAATGTGCATGCGTCTGCACAAATGGTTAGAACCCTACTCCATGAGGATGGTCTGAGTGCCCAAAGTCCACAGATGGGGGTTATGCTCACAGCCCAACACCATGCAGAACACTTGGCATTTGCCACAGCACACCAGGATTGGCAAATTCGCTACTGGCACCCTGTGCTCTTCACAGATGAAAGCAGGTTCACACTGAGCACATGTGACAGACGTGACAGAGTCTGGAGATGCCGTGGAGAGTGATCTGCTGCCTGCAATATCCTCCAGCATGACCAGATTGGCAGTGGGTCAGTAATGGAGTGCGGTGGCATTTCCTTGGAGGGCCGCACAGCCCTCCATGTGCTCGCCAGAGGTAGCCTGACTGCCATTAGGTACCGAAATGAGATCCTCAGACCCCTTTGTGAGACCATATGATGGTTCGGTTGGCCCTGGGTTCCTCCTAATGCAGGACAATGCCATACCTCATGTGGCTGGAGTGTGTCAGCAGTTCCTGCAAGATGAAGGCATTGAATGGCTTGCCCATTCCCCAGACCTGAATCTGATTGAACACATCTGGGACATCATGTCTTGCACCATCCACCAACATCACGTGGCACCATAGACTGTCCAGGAGTTGGCAGATGCTTTATTCCAGGACTGGGAGGAGATCCCTCAGGAGACCATCCGCCACCTCATCAGGAGCATGCCCAGGCGTTGTAGGGAGGTCATACAGGCACGTGGAGGGGACACACACTACTGAGCATCATTTCCTTTTCTTGAGGCATTTCCACTGAAGTCGGATCAGCCTGTAACTTAATTTTCCACTTTGATTTTGAGCATCATTCCAACTCCAGACCTCCGTGGGATATTAGTTGTGATTTACATTGATCATTTTTAGGTTTTATTGTTCTCAACACATTCCACTATGTAATGAATAAAGATTTACAACTGGAATATTTCACTCAGTGATATCTAGGATGTGGGATTTTAGTGTTCCCTTTATTTTTTTGAGCAGTGTAATATGACTGCAATATATTAGAAGGATAAAAACTTTGATGAGAGTGCTTCTTTAAATTGATTTAATCAGTTAGACAGCATGAAAATAAGCAAGTTTGCAATTGACTTAATATTTCTAACTGCTGTTATTCTCCTGTAATGCGAGATTATATCTTTTATAGTGTACAGCTGGTTTCCATGGATCTTGGACTCTAGTGCCTGCCCAGAATACTCAGAGAGGTTAGAATATTTACATTCCAGAAAAGTTGTTAACTATTTACATCCCAGCCACCTCTTTCAAGTATATTGATTTCTATACAACAGTTAGCTGCTCACCTCTCTTCTCCACCTTCCTCTCATCTTCTGAAGAGATACAGTTATAAATCACCAGCTGGGCAGCTTTCACAGCAGGTCTTCTAATCATTGTTCTCTCTGCTCTCCCTATGTATATCTGTGTGCTTATCTCTATGTGGAGTCTTCCTCTCTAAAGAGGTGTAAATACAGTTATAACAGCACACACTGATTGTAGTACTGCAGAACTTCTGAGCTTTTTTAGTTTTATTCGCCAGAGAAGTAACTCAAGGAGGAGAGCCTGCTCTGGCAACAAATAAGGAGACTGTAAGGAGATTGCTTTCTTGTGAACTGCTCAGACAACTTGAGAATACCCCTTTAAGGTGGAAGATACTATTGGGGTGGTCTCATCATGGAGATATGCAGCGCCCCAGAGTCCTGGTCGTTGCAGTAATGTCGCTCTGCCACTAAGGGGAGTGATGTTATGTCTGACTGCACTAAAGGAGTTCACCTGACCAGGTAACACTCACACTACACTTCACACTCCGGCCACCAGGGGGGGTGGTTCTATCTAGTAGGCCACTCCTCACACTCTGGTAAAACTGGGGGTTGGACAGGAAGACAGGGAGAAGTAACTGGGAAGAGCTAGGGAGAGGACCTGTCAGGGATGGGATCCTGGCAGACTCCTAAGAATAGCACCAACCAGTGAGCAACGGGGATACAGCAAAGGGGTGATAGAACCAGAAGGAGTCGTGCTGTAAGATCGAGGCAACATCCTTCTGAGGAGCAGACAGTCGGTGGCCGGAACGCCGAGCAAGTAAGAGACTACAAGCATTACTTCAAACCACGGCCGGACAGCCAATTCTAGGTTGGCTGTCTCACTAAAACACCTAAGCAGACAACGGAGGCAGCTGTGGGAGAGGGGTGACTCTAGGGTCCCGGAAGAACTCCAGGCCTACCCCATCATACGGGTGCGTCCTCACCATATTATCTGGGGGACGGAGAGAACGAACATCAGAGACAGACACAGCAGTTGTGAGGACTATCCCGGGGTGCTCAGCAGGGAAGGACTACAACACACAAGCGCAGGAAGGTAGACACTGATCCCCACCTGGAAAGAGAACTCCGGATGTGCTTTCGGACCGGCCGGTCTCGGACAGCCCGGTTAACAGTGCCCTGGATTGGACCCCTTGAAACCTTCAGTAAAGAGGTAAAGAGACTGCACCCCTGTGTCCTTGTGATTGATTGCATCCTGCACTACACACCGAACTGTCATTCCTTTATTGGGCGCCCCTCAGCAGGGTCACGGATCGGGCCTAGCCACCGTGACAACCCCAGAATAGAGACTCAGAGGCCCGGTACCGGGTACCCCTCGGCCCTGCGACTGTGGGGGCGCTGCAACTTGGCGTCACGAACAGGATCTACTTAAGCCTGAAGAATCAGGTCATGTGTGCCTTGGAACTGTGATTTACTGTGCTTGGACCGTACTTTATTGCAAAGACTGTGTGTTGCCGATTGCCGCCAAGAGTTCCCGCCACAATTCGCATTGCTGTGCATGGAGGGAGGAGCCTTAGCTTCGTGGGCGGAACCGGCCAAAAGAAGCGCGGAACGAGAAAGCGCGGTAACGTGCCAATCCCGGAAGAGGAACTCCGAACTCCAGCAGGTTAGTGGAGGAGGGGCCAGTCATGTCCGAGTCGGGAGGAGCGGAGGAGGAGGCCGCAGCCGGGGACGCAGGGGCACCTCCGGGCCCCGCTGCGGGCGAAGCCGCGGCCCTAATACAGCCACCGGTTGCCGCAGAACCCGCTGCCCCCCTCAGCCAGTCGGACGCTGCCGCTAACACAAAAGCCATAATGCCCTTCTCTATGCCGTACCTGCCCGGAGCGGCCTGGCTCCCACGATATTCCGGGGAGTCACATACATTCACTGACTTTAAAGAAGGAATCTGCAGCCTGATCGAGTTCTATCCCCTGACAGAGCCTCAGAAGGTTCATATGATAACCGGCCAACTCTTTGGGGCGGCTCTGAGAGAAATTAAGTCCTGGCCCGCCGCGGATAAGGAAACGGCACAGCAGGTTTTTGCAAAGCTTAAAGTCACCTTTGATACCCGCACTGCTACAGAGATTAAATTGACTTTCTATGGATGCAAACAGAGACCGCAGGATAGCTTACGGGACTATGCCCTTAATCTCCAGGAGGCGCTGCGGGCCATTAAGCAGAGTGACCCCGACAGCGTGCAAGATGAGGATAAACTCCTGAAAGAACGGTTCATTGAAGGGCTCCTGTGCAGCCACCAATCCTGGCCATGCAGAATCCAGACTTGACTTTTGCGCAATTCAAGGATAAAGCTATCCAGGCACTGCAGGAGCGACAACCCAGCCGCGCAATACCACCCAGGCGCCCCGCTCTCACATACCACCAGGAGGTGGCATCGGATACCCCAGTTGCTGTGGAGGCCGACGCCCAGAGCTTCGAGGACGACTCCCCTGCAGGACTCCGCCTTCAGATGCAAGAGCTGACCAAGAGCATTGCTGCCCTAGCCCGGACGGTGCAGTCCCTACAGGAGGCCCCCAAGGAAAAGATCCAGCTAGCCTCCAGACCAGAAGATGCCCCCTGGACGCGACGGAAGAGAACTCCACCGACCAGAGGCCGGGACAGCGATCGCTTCCATCAGGACGGACGACCCATCTGCCGCCGCTGTCACCAGGTGGGCCACCTTGCAAGGTACTTTCCTTTAAACGAGCAATCCCTGGGGCAACCCCCAGGAGTAGGACGGTCAGGCCCGCAGCATTGGAGAACCAAGTATATTGGAGGATGACCAGTCCTCCCTGTAGAGGTTGATGGGATCCCCTTGAACGCTTTGCTGGACACCGGTTCCCAGGTGACGACTATACCTTATGTGCTCTATAAACGGTATTGGGAGGACACCGATATTACTCGTGGCCCTGACGATGATTTCACCATAATAGCCAGTAATGGCCAGCCGTTGCCACAAGTGGGGTATAAGGAGGTCACCATCAAGGTGGGGCGGGTGGAATTGAAAGCCCAAGGGATTGTGATTGTTGATATTGATCGTCGAGAATGTAATCCCATGATGACTCTTGGTACTAATGTTATAGAAAATTGTCTTGCAGAAGTTATTGTTTTGTTGCAACAGGTGGCAGAAACCGCTGGCCACAGTGAACAACGTGCCCTGCAAAAAGAAATCAGAGCTCTGATGCAGAGACAGCAGGTAGAGCTGACTGGTGGTGAGATTGGTCGTGTCACTGTGAGTGATTCAAACCCCATCGCGATACCCCCCAGGAGTGAAATGTTAATATGGTGTCGGGCAGCCATAGGCCTCAGGGGAAAGGACTACCAGGCCTTGGTGGAACCTGTATATTCAGACAATAGGCCTACTATCCTGACAGCCCGGGGGGTGGTCGACGTTCGCCAGGGGAGGGTGCCTGTACGTGTCCTCAATTGTGGGGAGGAAGAAGTTCACCTCACCAAGTATGCCACGCTCGCCAAATTGTTCACTGTTAATAATAGTGTGATACAGACACCTGAACCCTTGGTCCCGTCAAACGTGGCGGAGGACAATGGTTCTGCAGAGCACTCGAAAGACTGGTGTCGGGAATTGCATGTGGGCACTGACTCTACCCCATC
Organism: Ranitomeya variabilis; assembly: GCF_051348905.1. Taxonomy (NCBI): domain Eukaryota; kingdom Metazoa; phylum Chordata; class Amphibia; order Anura; family Dendrobatidae; genus Ranitomeya; species Ranitomeya variabilis. The sequence goes on from NC_135237.1 coordinate 100,379,373, forward strand.
CCATCAAAAACAGGGGGCCTACAGGGTGGTACACGAGTACGAGCAGGTATTCAGCAAGCACCCCTTAGATTTTGGGCAGGTGAAAGGGATCCAACATCATATCCCCACGGGAGATCACCGACCCATAAAAGATAGATATCGCCCTGTACCCCCAGTGTGCTAAAGACATGTTGCGGGAAATGAAGGAGGCTGGGGTGGTGAGAGACAGCTGTAGCCCCTGGGCAGCTCCGTTAGTCCTTGTTAAAAAGAAAGATGGTACAATGAGGATGTGTGTTGATTACAGGCAGTTGAATCGCATTACACATAAGGACGCATACCCACTGCCCAGGATAGAGGAGTCTCTGGCTGCCTTAAAATCTGCTAACTACTTCTCTACCTTAGATCTCACCAGTGGGTACTGGCAGGTTCCTGTGGCGGAGGCAGACAAAGAGAAGACGGCCTTCACGACACCAATGGGTCTCTGCGAATTCAATTACATGCCCTTCGGATTGTGCAATGCTCCAGGGACGTTCCAGAGGATGATGGAGTGCTGCCTGGGACACATGAACTTTGAAACTGTGCTGCTGTATTTGGATGATGTTATTGTTTTCTCTAAGACCTATGAAGACCATCTGAAGCACCTGACCGAGGTGTTTGAAGCTTTGTCCAACTTTGGCTTAAAGGTGAAACCGTCCAAGTGTCATCTGCTGAAACCTAAAGTGCAGTACCTGGGCCATGTGGTGAGCGCTGAAGGAGTGGCCCCAGACCCGGACAAGGTCACGGTGATCAAGGACTGGCCAAAGCCCAGTGACCTCCACGAAGTCCGGCAGTTCCTCGGGCTGGTAGGCTATTACCGGAGGTTCATTAAGGACTTCACCAAGAAGGCCGCACCCTTGCAAAACCTGTTGGTGGGCCAACCAAAGAAGACCAAGGGGAGAAACACCCCATTTGATTGGAACGAGGAGCTGGAGGGATCCTTCACTTGTTTGAAGTCGGCACTGACGGGCGAAGAGGTACTGGCCTACCCCGAAAACGACCAGCCATTTGTGCTGTACACGGATGCCAGCAATGTGGGATTGGGAGCCGTGCTGTCCCAGGTCCAGAAAGGCAAAGAGAGGGTAATCGCTTACGCCAGCAGGAAACTCCATCCAACGGAAAGAAACCCTGACAACTACAGTTCCTTTAAGCTGGAATTCCTTGCCATCGTCTGGGCAGTGACAGAGAGGTTCAAACACTACCTGGCCTCCGCGAAATTCACCGTCTTCACGGATAACAATCCGCTAACGCATCTGGATACTGCCAAACTCGGGGCCTTGGAACAGCGGTGGATGGCCCGGCTGTCCAACTACGATTTCACCATCAAGTACCGGGCAGGACACAAGAATGCCAATGCCGATGCCTTGTCCCGAATGCCCAATTTGCCAGAAACGGGAGAAGACCCGGAGGCACTTGAAGAGGTGGAGCTGCCTGCCTTCCATCTCCCCAAAGCCACTCAGAACTCTCATCATGTGAAGAACAGGCACAAGAACCAACCGGATGCCACGCTGAATCCCCTGCCCCATCACGGATGGGCGGAAACTCAGGATGGTGACCCCGCGGTCCGTCGGGTGAAAGAGCTCTTGACGCAGGCAGGGTTGCACCCCGGCCCAGATGATCCCCAGGAGACCCAACAGCTGTGGAAGGGGAGAAGCAAACTGTTTATCCATGATGGCAAGCTGTGCCGGAGGAGCATCGACCCACGTACTCATGAATTGGTGTGGCAGATAGTGGTGCCAAGGCGAGATGCGCCCATGGTTCTGGGAGCCTACCACGATGGAGCCGGACACTTCGGATGGAGGAAGCTAGAGAGGCTACTCCGAGGGAGGTTCTATTGGATTGGCATGAAGAGAGCCATTGAGAAGTGGTGTCGGGAGTGTGGTCCATGTAGCCTACGCAGGAAGGACCGTGGTAGTCAACGGGCTCCCCTGCGGCCTATCATCACCAAACGGCCGCTCGAACTGGTCGCACTGGATCATGTGAAGCTGACACCTAGCCGGTCAGGCTATATCTACGCTCTTACCATCGTAGATCACTACTCCAGATTTTTGGTGGTCGTACCTGTCAAGGATCTCACGGCCAGGACTGCCGCCAAAGCCTTCCAGCAGTACTTTTGTAGGCCCCATGGCTACCCGGAGAAGGTACTGACCGATCAGGGACCAGCATTCGAAGCAGAAGTGTTTCAAGAGTTCTGCCAACTGTACGGGTGTAAGAAGATCAGAACCACACCGTACCACCCTCAAACCAATGGGATGTGCGAGAAGATGAACCAAGTGGTGATCGACTTATTGAAGACCTTACCTATAGAGGAACGGAACATGTGGCCGACCAAGTTGCCTGACTTGGTGGATATGTACAACCACATCCCAGTAAATTCCACCAACTGCACTCCAGCGTACCTGATGCGAGGAAGGTCTAGTGTTGTGAATTTGGATTCTGGGCTCCCCCGGTGGCCGCTTGTGGAATTGGACTTGTCATCCTCTTTCCTGTTTCACCTGATTCCATCAGTAGTGGGTGTCGCTATTTAAGCTCATTTCTCTGGTGGTTTCTTGCCGGTCAACAATGTTATCTGATGCCTCTCAGTGCTTGTTCCTGCTTCTGACAACTACTAGATAAGTTGGACTTTTGTCCATGTTTTGTTTTGCCTATTTGTTCCAGTTCACAGCTGAAGTTTTGTTACTGTGTCTGGAAAGCTCTCGTGGATCAGGGATTGCTACTCTGGCGTTATGAGTTAATGCCAGAGTTTAAGGTAATCTCTGGATGGTGTTTTGTTAGTGTTTTTCTGCTGACCATGAAAGTATACTATCTGTCTTCTGCTATCTAGTAAGCGGACCTCAAATTTGCTAAGACTATTTTCCTGCTGCGTTTGTTGTTTCATCTGAACTCACCGTCATTATATGTGGGGGGCTACTGTCTTCTTGGGAATATTTCTCTAGAGGTGAGCCAGGTCTTATATTTCCCTCTGCTAGCTATTTAGGTCTTAGGCCAGAGCTGGGCATCTAGCGATAAATAGGAAATGCTACCTGGCTATTTCTAGTTGCGCGGCAGGCTTAGTTCATGGTCAGTATAGTTCCATCTTCCGAGAGCTTGTCCCTCTATAGGCTTGCTATGATCTCTGCCTGCAGAGATCATGACAGTTTGACCGGCCAGTAAAGTGTTAAAGACCCAGGTTGAGAAAGGAGAGTGATAAGAAGTCTGCTGGAATTTTTTTTTTTTTTTTTTTTTTTTTTTCCTCCAGTCTGCCTTGCTGCAGTCTTTTTTCTCTCCCTCCTCCTAATCTCTGTATGCTCTGTGTGCACCTGACAATAATGGATCTCCAGAGTGTAACTGCGGGTTTGAATAATCTCATCACGAAAGTACAAAATTTACAAGATTTTGTGGTACATGCTCCGGTATCTGAGCCGAGAATTCCTTTGCCGGAGTTCTTCACAGGGAATAGAGCTAGCTTCCAGAATTTCCGAAATAATTGTAAGCTTTATTTGTCCCTGAAGTCTCGTTTAGCTGGAGACCCTGCTCAGCAGGTTAGGATTGTGATTTCCTTGCTCAGGGGTGACCCTCAAGATTGGGCCTTCTCATTGCCAGCAGGGGATCCTGCGTTACGCGATGTGGATGCGTTTTTTCTGGCCTTGGGCTTGCTTTATGAGGAACCTCATTTGGAACTTCAGGCAGAAAAAACTTTGATGGCACTATCTCAGGGGCAAGACGAAGCTGAAGTTTTCTGCCAAAAATTCCGTAAATGGTCTGTGCTTACTCAGTGGAATGAGTGCGCCTTGGCGGCAACTTTCAGAGAAGGTCTCTCTGATGCCGTTAAGGATGTTATGGTGGGGTTCCCTTTGCCTGCAGGTCTGAATGAGTCCATGACAATGGCTATTCAGATTGATAGGCGTCTGCGGGAGCGCAAACCGGTGCACCATCTGGCGGTGTCTATGGAAAAGACGCCAGAAAGTATGCAGTGTGATAGAATTCTGTCCAGGAGCGAGCGACAGAATTTTAGACGGAAGAATGGATTGTGTTTCTATTGTGGGGATTCTACTCATGTTATATCGGCATGTTCTAGGCGTACAAAGAAGCTTGATCAGTCTGTTTCCATTGGCACCATTCAGTCTAAGTTTATTTTGTCTGTAACCCTGATTTGCTCTTTGTCATCCATTGCCACGGACGCCTATGTTGACTCTGGCGCCGCTCTGAGTCTTATGGATTGGTCCTTTGCCAATCGTTGTGGTTTTGATTTAGAGCCTTTGGAGACTCTTATTCCTCTGAAGGGGATTGACTCCACCCCATTGGCTAATAATAAACCACAATACTGGACACAAGTAACCATGCGTATCAATCCGGATCACCAGGAGATTATTCGTTTCCTGGTACTGTATAATTTACATGACGATGTGGTACTGGGATTGCCATGGTTGCAGTCTCACAACCCAGTCTTGGACTGGAGAGCAATGTCTGTGTTGAGCTGGGGATGTAAGGGTATTCATGGGGACGTACCTTTGGTTTCTATTTCGTCGTCCATTCCCTCTGAAGTCCCTGAGTTCCTTTCTGATTATCAAGACGTCTTTGACGAACCCAAGCTTGGGTCGTTACCTCCGCACCGTGAGTGCGATTGTGCCATAGATTTGATACCGGGTTGTAAATATCCAAAGGGTCGTTTGTTTAATTTGTCTGTGCCGGAACATGCTGCTATGCGGGAATATATAAAGGAGTCTTTGGAAAAGGGACATATTCGTCCATCTTCTTCTCCCTTGGGAGCTGGGTTTTTCTTTGTCTCAAAAAAAGACGGCTCTTTGAGACCATGTATTGATTATCGGCTTCTGAATAAGATCACTGTTAAGTATCAATACCCATTGCCATTGCTTACTGATTTGTTTGCTCGTATAGAGGGTGCTAAGTGGTTCTCTAAAATTGATCTTCGTGGGGCGTATAATTTGGTGCGGATCAGGCAGGGGGATGAGTGGAAGACCGCATTTAATACGCCCGAGGGCCACTTTGAGTATTTGGTCATGCCTTTTGGTCTTTCTAATGCCCCTTCAGTTTTCCAGTCTTTTATGCATGATATTTTCCGCGATTTTCTGGATAAATTTATGATAATATATCTGGATGATATTCTGATTTTTTCTGATGACTGGGACTCTCATGTCCAGCAGGTCAGGAGAGTTTTTCAGGTTCTGCGGTCTAATTCTTTATGTGTGAAGGGGTCTAAGTGCGTTTTTGGAGTCCAGAAAATTTCCTTTTTGGGGTATATTTTTTTTCCCTCTTCCATTGAGATGGATCCCGTCAAGGTGCAAGCTATTTGTGACTGGACTCAGCCCTCCTCTCTTAAGGGTCTTCAGAGATTTTTGGGCTTTGCCAACTTTTACCGCCGATTTATTGCTGGTTTTTCGGATGTCGTTAAACCACTGACTGATTTGACCAGACAAGGCGCTGATGTTGCTAATTGGTCCCCTCATGCTGTAGAGGCCTTTCAGGAGCTTAAGCGCCGTTTTGCCTCTGCCCCTGTGTTGCGTCAGCCTGATGTGAATCTGCCTTTTCAGGTTGAGGTTGACGCTTCGGAGATCGGAGCTGGGGCAGTGTTGTCGCAGAAAGGTTCCGACTGCTCCGTCATTAGGCCTTGTGCTTTCTTTTCTCGCAAATTTTCGCCCGCAGAGCGGAATTATGATGTTGGGAATCGGGAGCTTTTGGCCATGAAGTGGGCGTTTGAGGAGTGGCGCCATTGGCTCGAGGGGGCTAGGCATCAGGTGGTGGTATTGACTGACCACAAAAATTTGATTTATCTTGAGACTGCCAGACGCCTGAATCCTAGACAGGCGCGCTGGTCTTTATTTTTTTCTCGCTTTAATTTTGTGGTGTCATACCTACCGGGTTCTAAGAATGTTAAGGCAGATGCCCTTTCTAGGAGTTTTGACCCGGACTCTCCTGGTAATTCTGAACCCACAGGTATCCTTAGGGAGGGAGTAATTTTGTCGGCCGTTTCTCCTGATCTGCGGCGGTCCTTGCAAGAGTTTCAGGCGGATAGACCGGATCGTTGTCCGCCTGATAGACTGTTTGTTCCGGATGATTGGACCAGCAGAGTCATCTCTGAGGTACATTCTTCTGCATTGGCAGGTCATCCCGGAATTTTTGGTACCAGGGATTTGGTGGCAAGATCCTTCTGGTGGCCTTCTCTGTCACGAGATGTGCGAGTCTTTGTGCAGTCATGTGACGTTTGTGCTCGGGCCAAGTCTTGTAGTTCTCGGGCTAGCGGACTGCTGTTGCCCTTGCCTATTCCTAAGAGGCCTTGGACACACATCTCGATGGATTTTATTTCAGATCTGCCTGTTTCCCAGAAGATGTCTGTCATCTGGGTGGTCTGTGACCGTTTCTCTAAAATGGTCCATTTGGTTCCTCTGCCCAAGTTGCCTTCTTCTTCTGAGTTGGTTCCTCTGTTTTTTCAGAATGTTGTCCGATTGCACGGTATTCCTGAGAATATTGTTTCTGACAGAGGTACCCAATTTGTGTCTAGATTTTGGCGGGCATTCTGTGCTAGGATGGGCATAGATTTGTCTTTTTCATCTGCTTTTCACCCTCAGACTAATGGCCAGACCGAGCGGACTAATCAGACCCTTGAGACATATCTGAGGTGTTTTGTCTCTGCTGACCAGGATGATTGGGTTGCTTTTTTGCCATTGGCAGAGTTCGCCCTCAATAATCGGGCCAGTTCTTCCACCTTGGTGTCCCCGTTTTTCTGTAATTCGGGGTTTCATCCTCGATTTTCCTCCGGTCAGGTGGAATCCTCGGATTGTCCTGGAGTGGATGCGGTGGTGGAGAGATTGCATCACATCTGGGGGCAGGTTATGGACAATTTGAAGTTGTCCCAGGAGAAGACTCAGCGTTTTGCCAACCGTCATCGTCGTGTTGGTTCTCGGCTTTGTGTTGGAGATTTGGTGTGGTTGTCTTCTCGTTTTGTCCCTATGAGGGTCTCTTCTCCTAAGTTTAAACCTCGGTTCATCGGCCCTTATAGAATATTGGAGATCCTTAATCCTGTTTCTTTCCGTTTGGACCTCCCTGCGTCCTTTTCCATTCATAACGTTTTTCATCGGTCGTTATTGCGCAGGTATGAGGTACCTGTTGTACCTTCAGTTGAGCCTCCTGCTCCGGTGTTGGTTGAGGGTGAGTTGGAGTACGTTGTGGAGAAAATTTTGGACTCTCGTGTTTCCAGACGGAAACTCCAGTATCTGGTCAACTGGAAGGGTTACGGCCAGGAGGATAATTCTTGGGTCAATGCATCTGATGTTCATGCTTCTGATCTTGTTCGTGCCTTCCATAGGGCTCATCCTGGTCGCCCTGGTGGATCTGGTGAGGGTTCGGTGCCCCCTCCTTGAGGGGGGGGTACTGTTGTGAATTTGGATTCTGGGCTCCCCCGGTGGCCGCTTGTGGAATTGGACTTGTCATCCTCTTTCCTGTTTCACCTGATTCCATCAGTAGTGGGTGTCGCTATTTAAGCTCATTTCTCTGGTGGTTTCTTGCCGGTCAACAATGTTATCTGATGCCTCTCAGTGCTTGTTCCTGCTTCTGACAACTACTAGATAAGTTGGACTTTTGTCCATGTTTTGTTTTGCCTATTTGTTCCAGTTCACAGCTGAAGTTTTGTTACTGTGTCTGGAAAGCTCTCGTGGATCAGGGATTGCTACTCTGGCGTTATGAGTTAATGCCAGAGTTTAAGGTAATCTCTGGATGGTGTTTTGTTAGTGTTTTTCTGCTGACCATGAAAGTATACTATCTGTCTTCTGCTATCTAGTAAGCGGACCTCAAATTTGCTAAGACTATTTTCCTGCTGCGTTTGTTGTTTCATCTGAACTCACCGTCATTATATGTGGGGGGCTACTGTCTTCTTGGGAATATTTCTCTAGAGGTGAGCCAGGTCTTATATTTCCCTCTGCTAGCTATTTAGGTCTTAGGCCAGAGCTGGGCATCTAGCGATAAATAGGAAATGCTACCTGGCTATTTCTAGTTGCGCGGCAGGCTTAGTTCATGGTCAGTATAGTTCCATCTTCCGAGAGCTTGTCCCTCTATAGGCTTGCTATGATCTCTGCCTGCAGAGATCATGACAGTCTAGCCAGTTACCTGTTGATCTGGACATGGGGGTCCTAGTCCCCGAAGATACCTCGTCAGATGCAGATTGGGATGCAGAAAGGCAGCGAAGGTACCGCGAAGTACAGGAGTGCGTAGAGAGAAGTCTCGCCCAGGCTAGGCAAAAACAAGAAAGGGACTACAACCAGCATGCTCCTGCGATTCCCCTGTCACCTGGTGAGCAAGTACTCAAACGAAAGAGAAGACTACACAAACTCGATGACCAATGGGAAGCGGAACCATATACCATCCTACCATCTGATTTCGACAACACGAAGGTCTGTCTCGTCAGCAAGGACGGAGGGGAGACCTCAACAGCGATATCCAGGGATCACCTGAAGATCTGCCCTGATAAGTTGAGAGAGAGGGAAGTGGCTCCAGGAATCTCCCCGCCGGTGGAAAAGGAGAAGATGATCCACACTGTCCTTGGTGATTTTCCCCAGTCCTGGACTCAGATAAATCAGGCCATCGTGGTACCTGTTCTAACGTTCTACCAGCCAGACCCACCAGAAACAATGGTGGTACCAGATCATCCGGTCCCACAACCTCAACAAGCCCTACCTGAAGATGCTGTGCCGACCGTGGAACTGGCAGATCCTTCCTCTGCTATCGGCGAGCCTGCCGTACCCACTGTTGCTAGCAGCAGCCCTGAGAGCCCTAGCTTGCCAGTGCTACCCAGACTCACTAGAAGTGTAGCTAGAAGGCAGTGCACTACACCAGCAGTAGCCAGCATAGTGGGCCCTGCTAGGCCAGTAGCAACCCCTGCGCTGCGAAGGTCCACGCGCAGCACTCAGAATCAAACTCCCCTCCGCTACAAAACTTGGAGGTATTAATACGGGCTGCTATGTAGTTGAAAATGTTTGTGTGCATATCTTTTGTTACAGGTTGTAAAATGGACAATAGAGTAATGGACGGTGAATTGCTCAAAAACTTTCAAAAGGGGGACCCCTTTGTTTACCCGGGGTCCCCGCTGTTTCAACCACTGAACTGAGAGTCATAAACTGTGCATGACCTAACTTTCGCAACGTTCTAGAAGTCCTCACCTCCCGTAAAGGGAAGCACTGTTATATTTAACTGTTATGATATTTCAAATTGTTGTCTGTTTCCTGTTAACATGTATTGTTATTCTTGTTTTCCCAGTCCAGGAGTACTGGATTTAACTGGGGGGGAGTGCAGTGCCCCAGAGTCCTGGTCGTTGCAGTAATGTCGCTCTGCCACTAAGGGGAGTGATGTTATGTCTGACTGCACTAAAGGAGTTCACCTGACCAGGTAACACTCACACTACACTTCACACTCCGGCCACCGGGGGGTGGTTCTATCTAGTAGGCCACTCCTCACACTCTGGTAAAACTGGGGGTTGGACAGGAAGACAGGGAGAAGTAACTGGGAAGAGCTAGGGAGAGGACCTGTCAGGGATGGGATCCTGGCAGACTCCTAAGAATAGCACCAACCAGTGAGCAACGGGGATACAGCAAAGGGGTGATAGTACCAGAAGGAGTCGTGCTGTAAGATCGAGGCAACATCCTTCTGAGGAGCAGACAGTCGGTGGCCGGAACGCCGAGCAAGTAAGAGACTACAAGCATTACTTCAAACCACGGCCGGACAGCTAATTCTAGGTTGGCTGTCTCACTAAAACACCTAAGCAGACAACGGAGGCAGCTGTGGGAGAGGGGCGACTCTAGGGTCCCGGAAGAACTCCAGGCCTACCCCGTCATACGGGTGCGTCCTCACCATATTATCTGGGGGACGGAGAGAACGAACATCAGAGACAGACACAGCAGTTGTGAGGACTATCCCGGGGTGCTCAGCAGGGAAGGACTACAACACACAAGCGCAGGAAGGTAGACACTGATCCCCACCTGGAAAGAGAACTCCGGATGTGCTTTCGGACCGGCCGGTCTCAGACAGCCCGGTTAACAGTGCCCTGGATTGGACCCCTTGAAACCTTCAGTAAAGAGGTAAAGAGACTGCACCCCTGTGTCCTTGTGATTGATTGCGTCCTGCACTACACACCGAACTGTCATTCCTTTATTGGGCGCCCCTCAGCAGGGTCACGGATCGGGCCTAGCCACCGTGACAACCCCAGAATAGAGACTCAGAGGCCCGGTACCGGGTACCCCTCGGTCCTGCGACAGTGGGGGCGCTGCAGATAAATATATGGCTTGTGATAAAATGGGATCGAAAAAGCAGATCTGTTAGAATAATTGGAAATAATTAGTCCAAGCACGCTGCTGTGGCTGAAATACAAAAGCATTCACAAAAGATGCAACATCACTATGCTGACACTAAAGGTACCGTCACATTTAGCGACGCTGCAGCGATCTAGGCAACGATCCCGATCGCTGCAGCATCGTTGTGTGGTCGCTGGAGAGCTGTCACACAGACAGCTCTCCAGCGACCAACTATGCGAAGTCCCCTGGTAACCAGGGTAAACATCGGGTTACTAAGCGCAGGGCCGCGCTTAGTAACCCGATGTTTACCCTGTTTACCAGCGTAAACGTAAAAAAACCCAAACACTACATACTTACATTCCGGTGTCTGTCCCCCGGCGCTGTGCTTCTCTGCACTGTGTAAGCACCAGCCGGAAAGCACAGCGGTGACGCTCTGCTCGGCTGGCCGGCGCTTACACAGTGCAGAGAAGAGGACGCCGGGGGACAGACACCGGAATGTAAGTATGTAGTGTTTGGTTTTTTTACGTTTACGCTGGTAACCAGGGTAAACATCGGGTTACTAAGCGCGGCCCTGCGCTTAGTAACCCGATGTTTACCCTGGTTACCAGTGAAGACATCGCTGAATCCACGTCACACACGCCGACTCAGCGATGTCCGCGGGAGATCCAGAGACGAAATAAGGTGCTGGCCTCCTAGCTCCGACCAACGATGTCACAGCGGGATCCTGATCGCTGCTGCGTGTCAAACACAACGATATCGCTATTCAGGACGCTGCAATGTCACGGATCGCTAGCGATATCGTTGTTAAGTTGTTCAGTGTGAAGGTACCTTAAGTATATGTATTTTTAATTCCATTACTGATATTTTTATTGAACATTGCTCAAAAAAATAAAGGGAACACTAAAATACCACATCCTAGATATCACTGAATTAAATATTCCAATTGCAAATCTTTATTCATTACACAGTGGAATATATTGAAAACAATAAAACATAAAAATGGTCAGTGTAAATCAAAATGAATATCCCATGGAGATCTGGATTTTGAATTATACTCAAAGTCAAAGGGGAAAATCAAATTACAGCCTGATCCAACTTCAGTGTAAATGCCTCAAGACAAAGAAATTATGCTCAGTAGTGTGTGCAGTGGCGGATTATAATGAGGTCAATCTGGGCGGTAGCCCAGGGCCCAGTGGTGTGGGGGGGCCCTGGGCAACCGCTCAGATTGACCGCCGCCATCAGGGCATTACTGCCCTGACTGGCGTATGGGCCCGGTGGACAGAGGGGACCCGTCTCATGGCGGCAGTTTAACACTATTGATGTGCGGAGGCAATATGCTGGACACACTGGGGGCAGGATGCTGGACACACTGGGGGCAGAATGCTGGACAAACTGGGGGCAATATGCTGGAGACACTGGGGGCAATATGCTGGACACACTGGGGGCAGGATGCTGGACACACTGGGGCAGAATGCTGGACACACTGGGGGCAGAATGCTGGACAAACTGGGGGCAATATGCAGGAGACACTGGGGCAGAATGCTGGACACACTGGGGGCAATGCTGGACACACTGGGGGCCAACTGCTGGACAAACTAAGGGCAATATGCTGGAGACACTGGGGCAGATTGCTGGACACACTGGGGGCAATATGCTGGACACACTGGGGCAATATGCTGGACACACTGGGGGCAGGATGCTGGACACACTGGGGGCAGGATGCTGGACACATTAGGGGCAGAGATGCTGGACATTTGGGGCAGAGATGCTGGACATTTGGGGCAGAGATGCTGGACACTGGGGGCAGAGATGCTGGACACTGGGGGCAGAGATGCTGGACACTGGGGGCAGGACTGGAGACATGGGCAGAATGTAGATACGGGGCATGATTGGAGACACGGGGCAGAATGAAAGACATGGGTCAGGATTGGAGACAGATCGTGCAGCATCATGGGGCAGGATGGATACGATGGAGACTGATGGGGCAGGATGGGGAGATCATATGGGGCAGGATGGATACTCATGAGGGCAGGATAGGAGAACATATGGCTGGAGCCAGGAATGAGATACACGGGGCCAGGATGGGGAATATTATTATTACCATAGGGGCTAATTAAGGGATATTATTACTGCAGTGATGTATTAATTTTATTTTTTGAGGACACTGTTTTAAATGGGGGGGCGGTCCTGTTACTGTGTAGAGTGACACTGTGTCGCCTCTTTTTCTTCATGTGATGTAATGTAGAAGTTGGGAAAAATTAAGTAATGTGTTCTACAAGCGGAGCTCGAGATAACTGTGTTATTTCCTGCAGAGACGAGTCCTGGCTGAATGAAGTGATGGTGGTCTGTGCTGGATGAAAGATGAAGGGCTTCACCTAGAGACGTCACTGGTGAGTCAGTGTTACCTATACACTGACACTATACACTGTATACTATATACTGAACTGAATGGTTATAGTTTCACACAGCAACTATTTTTCTGGAATAATCTGGTTCAGGTATATGATGACCCCGTCGCATGACCCCGTCACATGACCCCATCACATGAACGGGGGGCCTACAGTGTCTGAACGGCCCAGGGCCCTGGCTACCCTTAATCCACCTGAGTGTGTGTGGCCTTCAAGTGCCTGTATGACCTCCCTACAATGTCTGGGCATGCTTCTGATGAGGCAGCAGATGTTCTCCTGAGGGATCTCCTCCCAGACCTGCATTAAAGCATTAATTAACTCCTGGGCAGTTTGTGGTGCAATGTGGCCTTAGTGGATGGTGTGAGACATGATGTGCCAGGTGTTGATTGGATTCAGGTTTGGAGAATGGGTAGGCCAGTCTATAGCTTCAATGCTTTCATCATGCAGGAACTGCTGACACACTTCAGCCACTTAAGACCTAGCATTGTCATGCATTAGAAGAACCCCAGAGCCATCAGCACCAGCATATGGTCTCACAAGGGGTCTGAGTATCTGATCCCGGTACCTAATGGCAGTCAGGCTACCTCTGACGAGCACATGGAGGGTTGTGCAGCCCTCCAAAGAAATGCCACCCCACACCATTACTGACCCACTGCCAAACCAGTCATGCTGGAGGATGTTGTAGGCAGCAGATCGCTCTCCACGGCGTCTCCAGACTCTGTCACGTGTGCTCAGACTGAACCTGTCATAATCCGTGAAGAGCACAGGGCGCAAATGTTGAATCTGCCAATCTTGGTGTTCTCTGACAATTGCCAATCGCCAGCTCTGTATACTCAGAGCGGTGATTGAACAGGCACCACCCCCGCCCCTATGACTGGAACCGAATGCTGACGGGGAGAACAAAGTTCATTTTCTCCCTGCTGGAATCAGCTGTGTGCAGGCATCGGGCAGCATAATAACGCTGTTAACCTGCAGATTAAACGCATATCTGCAGGTTAAGAGCACTATTTCTGACAACAGGTTCCCTTTAAAACCGAAATGTATTAATAATTAACAATCCCTAACTGTGAGACATGTTCATACTCATGGAACACAGAGAAATAAAATGTACAAAAGCAATAAATAAGGTCTCTTTTGCCACCTGCTGGCTACGAATGGGAATATGGTTCTACTGAAAAACATGCATTTAAAACACGTATTGGACTTTACTTAATAAATGTATATACACACACACCGACCCAAAGTGAGAAATAATATCAATTATAGTGTACTTGATATATATCCGTGAAGTGAAAAGCAGACCATTCGAAGACTTAAGTGCACCAATCAAAAAGAACCGAACATGAGGTCATAAAATTATGGGGACGATTAGATTACATAAAAATGCCTTTATTAATGAAAACATACATGGCAAATGGTAACACCAACATAAAAGGGTGTAGCGCACAGAAAAAGTAAATAAAATATAGCTACACCATAAAAAAGATTAAAAAGCAAAAATTATTACTATCACCAGGCAACAAAAAATAGCTGACTCGCATAAATGTAGAGTTTGGAGGCACACACTTGTAAGGTTGAGTCCCAGATGTAATCCGTTCAGCTGAGAAGCAGTGTGTAGTAACGCAGGCACGTCCCGCGCCATTGTAAAGGTGTCATACTAGTTGTATCCATTTTGTTTTTCACTGATGCAGGTAGACTGTGTGAATATTTTTATTTTTTTAATTCACTGACTTTTAGCAATTAACCAGTTAAAAACAGATGAAACTCTTTAGCACGAAGTCTGTCTTCTGTGTTTTACACGGTTCCTTGTAGATTTGAATGGTTGAGTCTGATTTGCAATACAAATGAGAATAGGACATGTTCAGAGTCTCACGTACAGGAGTCATGGATCTGTTTTAAAAAAGGATATGTGTATGGAACACTGAAACTCTATGGGCCAGTGTGCTGTCCAAATAAAAACAGACAGCAAACGGACATGTCAAATGGATGTGTGAATGCAGTCTTACCATAAACATGAAAGAGCCCTTGATCCTGCTTTTGCACTACTCGTAATAGATAAATAAAAATTAGTCTGTGGAGAACCCAGAATTGAACATGCATAGTGTTATGCCTGCGTAGCAACTTACTCGGGAAAATAAGTTATACACTAAAAGCTGCAATTGACCCTGCTGGTTCCTGAACAGACTCCACAGTCCCTAGTAGTGTAGAAACAGCCCTAACCACAGACTAGGAGATGGCAACTCGGACCTAAATGGCCATCGAGTTGCTTCAAGTTCCTCCTAAAGAACCGGAGGGCAGAGTATAGTGTGAATTACCTACAAGAAAAGTGTGCTCAATAAAGGAAAGATCCCAGAGTGAGTAAAGTAAATAATGAAATACTAAACAAAGAATATAGCAAGTACTGTTAACAAATATACTGCCTACTTCCTAATAATAAACAGAAGATAGGTGCAAAGTATAGCAAATAAACTGCAAAGTGAAAACCTTTAGCTGGAATCTCACAAACATCAATAGAATGTCAGAACATCCAAATGAATCTATTGGCAGTAGGAAATGCCAACAGGATCACAGAGTATAAAGCTGCCCCCAATGGTGGACAATTGAAAACACTTGTCTTTTTCACATTTTTCACAATACACCCACAAACTTATATGTATATTTTGGTATTGTATGTGATTTAGCAACACAAAATAACACGTATTTGTGAAGTATTTGTGAAGTGCAAAGGAAATTATACATGGTTTTCTAATTATTTTAAAAATAGAAATCCGAAAATTGTGAAGTGCATTTGTATTCAGTCCCTTGTAGCCTGATACCGCTAAATAAAATCTTGAGTGACCATTAGCTTCCAGAAGTCGCATAAATAATAAACTGAGTACACCTGTGTGTAATTTATTCTTAGCTATAGCTACAGCTGTTCTGTGAAGGTCACAGAGGTTTGTTTGAGAATTGTATTGAAGAAAACAGCATCATGAAAACCAAGAAAATACACCAGGAGTAAAAAAAAAACCCTAAACATCTCGCAGAGCTCTGTTCAATCTATCACCCAAAATAGAATAAAGGAAGGCATATGGAACATCTGCAAACTTACCAAGGCATGGCCATCCACCTACACTGACATACCAAGCAAGGAAGAGCACTAATTAGAGAAGCAGCCAGGAGGCCCATGGTCACTCTGGAGGAGCTGCAGAAATCCACAGCTCAGGTGCTAGAATTTGTCCACAGGAAAACCTAGTCATATACTCCACAAATCTGGTCTTTACAGAGAACCTGTCACCAGGTTTGGCCGATATAAGATACCTTCTTGCGCCCTGGCTCCCCGGCACCATGCTCCTGTGCAGGTGTACTTATCTGCCCTGTTGAGGGCAGAGCAAATTACTGCAGTGCGCAGGCGCTGGGAAAAGTCAGAGAGACCTAGCGCCTGCGCACTGCAGTACTTTCCTCTGCCCTCAACAGGGCAGATAAGTACGCCTGCGCAGGAGCCAGGGAGCCATGACGCAAGCAGGAGGGCGGCGATCATAAGAAGATAGGAGGCGCTGGACCCGGACCTGCGACACCCATCGGACCGGACCGCCCCCGGGTGAGTATAATAAAACTTATTTTTCTTATCTTTCAGGTCGAATCGGGGGCTTATCTACAGCATTATAGAATGCTGTAGATAAGCCCTGAAAGGCAGTGGCCGTATCTTATATCGGCCAAACCTGGTGACAGGGTCACTTTAAGGAAGAGTGGCAAGAAGAAAGCCATTATTGAAAGCAAGCCATAAGAAGTCCCGTTTGCATTTGCATGAAGCCATGTAGGGGACACAGCTAGCGTGTGGAAGAAGGTGCTCTGGTTAGATGAGGCTAAAGTAGAACATTTGGGGCTAAATGCAAAATGCTATGTGTTGTGGAAAACTAACACTGAAGCAAAAATTTCCAAAATTCTTGCAGTAGCAATTGCAGAGGAACGTGGTGTGAAGACAAGAGGGTCAGTGGGTGCTCTTGACTGCTGGCCCGGCTGTCTTAAAAATACCACATGAACCAGGGCTCATCTCACTGAACGTCCGCGTTCATTTTCTTGTGAGAAGAATACCATTCAGGCAACACAGGGTGGGGGTAAAACAGTGTGGCAATACTTAATTGAATCACCAATGGACAATAACATATAGGAATGTCAAAACAAATACCCAAGATGGTGTAAAATTACAGAATCTCACTATTCTGCTGACTCGCTTGGATTAGAACAGTTGCAACTTCAGGGCTTCCAGGGCCGACTACCCCCACCAGTGGCATCCTGTCTTGGCAGGCACCCACAGAGAGGAGGTAACAAGCTTAGGAAGCTGACAGTCCATTGAGGCGCATAGCCAGGGGACTGGAGGGTCCCAACATGGCTTCTCTGAAGGTCTCCAAGGGGCAAGGTGACAGGAGGGTCCCAACATGGCTTCTCTGAACATCTCCATGGGGCCAGGTGACTGGAGGAAGCCAACATGGCTTCCCCAAACATCTCCATGGTTTCAGTGATGATTAATGTAGCAGATCTATATTCTTCTAGCTAGGAACATAGTCCCTTAAGCCGATATCTTGTAGAATGTCAAATCTGTGTTTCCCTTTATGATGCCAGGCTGCCTTGGCTGTTGTTCTGAACAGTCTCTCTCTGCAGAAGGATATAGATCCTTTCTATGCCCACATCTGTGGGGTATAAACTCATTGTGTAACTTACACTGTTTCATTATTTAATCAATCTGCATAGTTTGTCCTTCACTGTTTTGCAGGTCAACAAGCTGCATGGACTTATACAGTGGGTAATCAACATATTAGCAAGCATCGATTGTTCAATGACCCTGCATCACTGTCCTCCAAAGATAGCAGACAATAACCTGTAGAAGGTGATATAAAAGGTAAACAGCAGCCATTTAAAAATTCACAAGTATCAATTCAATGAAATAATTCTCATCTGGTACCCCATGCAGCCAGAAAACATTCTGGATAACCAGATCCACTGTCTCTGTAACTGAGGGAAGACCGGTACAGGGAATAAAATGAGCAGCCTTCGTTAAACGGTCCACTACCACCAAAATTGTATTTTTACCGCCAGAGGTGGGTAACTCCACAATAAAGTCCATCGAAATAGACCCCCAAGGGCGAGATGGTATGGGTAGCGGCTTAAGAAGGCCAGTAGGTGAAACACGAGGAACTTTGTACCAGGCACAAACCTCACAAGAGTGGACATAGTCATTCACATCTTTCAAGCAGGTAGGCCACCAGAAAAAAACAACTTAAAAATTCCTGTGTCTTCTGTACCCCCCGATGACCAGCCAATACAGAGTCATGGACCAATTTGAGAATTCGAAGTCTCACAGCCTCAGGGACATAAATACATTGATCTCTAAGCCATACACCATTCTGAAAGACAAGATTCACATTGTCAGGTGTGGCAGCAAGAAATACGTCACCATCATAGGCCAGCTTGATATCCTCCCACAAGTCCCGGTCCTGAAGCACTCCTATGAAATTAGCATCAGACAAGATTGTCTTAGACGGGGTCCCAGGCACGGAGTCCATCATGTGGATTTGGGATAATGCATCGGCTTTCCCATTACGTGAACCTGGGCGGTACGAGATAATAAAATCAAACTGGTTCAAGAACAAACTCCATCTAGCTTGTCGAGGAGAGAGACATCTGGCGGACTTAAGGAATTCCAAATTACGGTGATCTGTGAGCACTACTACCTGTTGAGTTGCTCCCTGCAAATGGTGTCTCCATTCCTTAAAGGCGGCAATGATTGGCAAAAGTTCCTTATCTACAATATCATAGTTCAGTTCAGCAGAAGATAACCTGCGAGAAAAGAAGGCACACAGGTGCAGCAAACCTTTGTCTCCGGTTCATTGTGAGAGGATTGCTCCCAGTGCACTGTCAGAAGCATCCACCTAAACGACAAAAGGCAGTGCAGGATCTGGGTGTGTCAATATCGGAGCCGTGGTAAAACAAGCCTTGAGGCGGTAAAAGTCTCCCTGGGCTTGTGAAGACCATACAAACTTCTTCCCCTTCTTAGTGAGGAGAGTGATGGGATGGACAATTTCCGAAAAATTCCAGATAAAGCGTCTATAAAAGTTAGCAAAACCAATGAATCATTGTACCTCTTTAATGTTTCCTGGCCCCGGCCAATCTTTGATCGCCTGGATCTTGCTGGACTCCATATTCAATCCCTGGGGAGAAATAACATAGGCTAAAAATTGAAGTTTGGAGCAATGAAATTCACACCTTTCGAGTTTGATGTTCAAATGATTATCTCTCAAACGTCTGAGCACGGTCTTGACCTGTTCCTGATGTTCCTGTAGGGAATCAGAGAAAATCAAGATGTCATCTAGGTAAATTACTACATAATGATCCAGTAAATACCTGAAAATATCGTTGGCTAAGTGTTGGAAAGCAGCAGGAGCGTTACAGAGTCCGAATGGCATCACTAAATATTCAAAATGTCCATACCGGCATCTGAAAGCTGTCTTCCATTAGTCTCGGGGGTGTATACGGATTAAATTATATGCCCCGCGAAGATCTTATTTGGTAAATATTTTAGCTTGAAGAACTCTCTCCAACAATTCAGGAATTAGCGGCAATGGGTACCTGTTACAAACGGTTACCTTATTTAGCTCTCGGTAGTCAATGCAAGGTCTTAGAGTCCAATCTTTGGGGGCTCCGGCTGGTGAAGAAGATGGTTGGATAAATCCCTTGGCCAAGTCTTCATCTATATATTCTCGTAATGTCTTTAATTCAGGAGCTGCCAACGGGTAAACATGGCCGAAAGGAATCGCTGCCCCAGGAAGCAGTTCTATGGGGCTGTCATATGGTCTATGTGGAGGGAGTTGGTCTGCCTTCCTCTTGTCACAAATGTCCGAGAATTCCTGGTGAATCAGAGGGAGAGTAGATACCTGTATTGTTTCCTCCAAATTCTGGGTAACTGGAGCCGTTACCGTTGGAATGATGGTAGGGCTACACTTCAGGAGGAAGGATATCTCCTTGGTTTCCCAACTGATGTTTGGATTTTGTGACTGTAACCAGGGAATTCCTAAAATTACAGGAAAATGAGAAGATATTAACATAAATGAAAGGGTTTCCTGATGGTCTGGTTCCATCTTACACTTCAGAAGCACCGTCTCCCGGTCTACTGGTCCGGAAACTAACGGAGAACCATCCACCATTTCCATGGTGACTGGTGAGGCTCTTAGTTGTGTCTTAATACCATGTTCCCTGGCAAAAGAAGAATCCATGAAATTCCCACCTGCTCCAGAGTCTATCATAGCAGAACTTGATATCCACTGTCCTTCCCACTGAACCTGAATAGGAAGAGAACAATGTGAATATTTCTCCCCTTGATCTTTAGGGGAAGTCGACATCACTGCTAGGGGAACCACAGCATCTAGATGTAGACTGGTCTCCGAAACCTCTGACTCAGTGTCCTAATTGTCATAATCCCCTACTGCCGCCAACACCTTATTAGGTCGCCTGGGACATTTAGGACAATTAATGAGGAAATGATCCGATTGACCACAGTAAAAACATAAGCGCTCATGAAAACGATATTCACGGCGTTCATTACTCTCACATTTTTGTAGTGAGTCCACTTGCATAGGCACCTCCTTAGCCTCCCGTGGGTTCTTGCTGGTAGTTTCCCTAGATGGAAGAGCAAAATTAGTGATACGATTTAAAGCTGCCCATTTCTCTTGTCTGCGTTCAGTTAGGCGGATATCAATACACACACAGTGTTGTAAAAATAATTCAAACTCCTGTGGAGACTCTGAGCGAGCTAGCTCATCCTTGATTGTACTGGACAACCGTTTCTCAAAAATTGGTAATAAGGCATTGTTATCTCAGTTGGTATCCACTACTAACCTCTTAAATTCAGTAATATATTCTATGACTGAACGTTTCCCCTGGCGTAAGGAAAGCAAGGCAGTTTTATCGGAGGCACAGCAGTTGGGATCACCAAACATTTGCGCCATAGCTGCCAGAAAATCATCCAAATTATTTAGACCGACATCGCGACTTTCAACCATAGGATTTGCCCAAGCCAGTGCCCGTGATGTCAACAACATAATAATACATAATACTTTAGATCTATCAGACTGATAGTAGGAGGCATGTACAGCAAAGAATAATATGCACTGATTAACAAACCCGCGGAATTGACTTCGGTCACCATTAAACCGGAATGGAGGTAATTTAGGCATACTGGTGGGTGGTGTCTCTTGGATTAGAGAAGTTGCGACTTCAGGGCCGTCTACCTCCACCAGTGGCATCCTGTCTTGGCAGGCACCCACAGAGAGGAGGTAACAAGCTTAGGAAGCTGACAGTCCATTGAGGTGCATAGCCAGGGGACTGGAGGGTCCCAACATGGCTTCTCTGAAGGTCTCCAAGGGGCAAGGTGACTGGAGGGTCCCAACATGGCTTCTCTGAACATCTCCATGGGGCCAGGTGACCGGAGGACGCCAACCTGGCTTCCCCAAACATCTCCATGGTTTCAGTGATGGTCAGTGTAGCAGATCTGTATTCTTCTAGCTAGGGCCATAGTCCCTTAAGCTGATATCCTGTACAATGTCAAATCTGTGTTTCCCTTGATGATACCAGGCTGCCTTGGCTGTTGTTCTGAACAGTCTCTCTCTCTGCAGAAGGATATAGATCCTTTTTATGCCCACATCTGTGGGGTATAAACTCATTGTGTAACTTACGCTGTTTCATTATTTAATCAATCTGCATAGTTTGTCCTTCAATGTTTTGCAGGTCAACAAGCTGCATGGACTTATACAGTGGGTAATCAACATATTAGCAAGCATCAATTGTTCAATGACTCTGCATCACTGTCCTCCAAAGATAGCAGACAATAACCTGTAGAATCTGATATAAAAGGTAAACAGCAGCCATTTAAAAATTCACAAGTATCAATTCAAGAGTCAATGTTCAGACCTAGACTATTGTTCATATATATCTCTTGATCCACTTAAAATATATGTCTGGCATAATTAAGATTAAATGCTTTGTTGTCACACATGGTCCTACAAAGTATTGACTCAGGTGGCTGAAAACAAATGCATGTCACAATTTTCACATTTATATTTTAAAATATTTAGAAAGCCATGTATGATTTCCTTTACACTTCACAAATACTCACTACTTGGTGTTGGTATATAAAATAAAAACCCAATAAAATACACCAACAAACGTAAATGTATTGTGAAAAAATGTGGTAAAGCTCATGGGTATGAATACTTTTTTAAGGCACAGTATATATTTTTATAACATGTAGAATACCCTAAGAAAAATTTGCTGAGGTTGGTTAAGGTCAGTCAAGGCAATGGGAAAAACATTATATAATTAAAAAAAAGACAAAGTTTCCTTCTTTTATGTGCATTATTTGCTCAGACAGGAACCACAATGCACTCTAAAACGTAGCTCACATCCTTGTATAAATATTCAAACAAATGCTGTAAAGTGGGTTTTGCAAATTATAATGCCCCCATGCTATTGAATTATTTTCCATTCTTAGCATACAAGAAGTAACTTTGGAGGAAATCCTTCACATCAGTGTAAAACTGTACATGAGAAACAATGAGTCTAGCACAATGGAAGAAGCTGAAAATAATAATATTAAAAATTGTCAAGATTGATATCTTTCAGGTGTCAATAGTTGAATGTAAATTACAGTAACATGAATTCATTATATTCCTATCCTTTGGTTTGTTAGGCCCCTTCCACATCTTATTCTGGAGGTGTGCTCTCCCGTATGTCCATTTTAATGAAAAAAAAAAATAGGTTTTGAAATATTCTAGATATTGTGTACATTTTAGGGAATGTTTCCCCTATTATCTCTGTCATGATACGATCGTCATTTTCATCAAAGTTGATGTATGGTTGAGCAGATCTCTGAAATATACAGAAAAATGGCCTCAACCCCTGAAAGTCCCAAGCCTGTTTTCACCTTCCTGACCAGGCCAAATTCTGACCAGTGTATCTATATGTGGTATTAACTCTGGAATGATTCAATGTATCCCAATGATTCTGAGAATGTTTTTTTTGTGATATGCTGTACTTCATGTTTGTGGTAAATTTTGGTCGATATGATTTGCATTTATTTATGAAAATATTGAAAATCTGACAACAATGTGAACATTTTGCAATTTTCAAACTTTGAGTTTTTATGCCCTTAAACCAAATAGTTATGACACACAAAATAGATAACAAATAAAATTTAACACATGTCTACTTTATATCACCATCATTTTTGAAACATCATTTTTTTTGTTAGGAAGTTAGAAGGGTTAAAAGTTTATATCAGCAATTTTTCATCCAACAAAATTTACAAAACCAATTTTTTAGGGACCACATCACATCTGAAGAGGCTTCGAGGAGCCTACTATTTAGCAGAAAATATCCAAAAGTGTTAACCCTTCAGGAGCTTCACGTAAATTAACCCCTTAATCCCATATGACGTACTATCCCGTCGAGGTGGGGTGGGCCTTAATTCCCACCGACGGGATAGTACATCATAGCGATCGGCCGCGCTCACGGGGGAGCGCGGCCGATCGCGGCCGGGTGTCAGCTGCCTATCGCAGCTGACATCCGACACTATGTGCCAGGAGCGGTCACGGACCGCCCCCGGCACATTAACCCCCGGCACAATGCGATCAAACATGATCGCAGTGTACCGGCGGTACAGGGAAGCATCGCGCAGGGAGGGGGCTCCCTGCGTGCTTCCCTGAGACGATCAGTACAAGGCGATGTGCTCACCTTGTACCGAGCGTCTCCTCCCTGCAGTCCCCTGCAGGGAGTACTTCCGGGTGCCGTGCAGGCGCTGGTAAGCCTGCACGGCTGTATGTCAGATCGCCGATCTGACAGAGTGCTGTGCAAACTGTCAGATCGGCGATCTGTGATGTCCCCCCCTGGGACAAAGTAAAAAAGTTTAAAAAAAAATTTCCACATGTGTAAAATAAAATAAAAAAATTCCTGAATAAAGAAGAAAAAAATTTTTTTTTTTCCCATAAATACATTTCTTTATCTTAAAAAAAAATAAAAAAAAATAAAAGTACACATATTTAGTATCGCCGCGTCCGTAACGACCCAACCTATAAAACTGTCCCACTAGTTAACCCCTTCAGTGAACACCGTAAGAAAAAAAAAAAACGAGCCAAAAAACGCTTTATTATCATACCGCCAAACAAAAAGTGGAATAACACGCGATCAAAAAAACGGATATAAATAACCATGGTACCGCTGAAAACGTCATCTTGTCCCGCAAAAACCGAGCCACCATATAGCATCATAACCAAAAAAATAAAAAAGTTATAGTCCTCAGAATAAAGCGATGCCAAAATAATTATTTTTTCTATAGAATTGTTTTTATCGTATAAAAGCGCCAAAACATAAAAAATGATATAAATGAGATATCGCTGTAATCGTACTGACCCGACGAATAAAACTGCTTTATCAATTTTACCAAACGTGAAACGGTATAAACGCCTCCCCTAAAAGAAATTCATGAATAGCTGGTTTTTGGTCATTCTGCCTCACCAAAATCAGAATAAAAAGTGATCAAAAACTGTCATGTGTCCGAAAATGTTACCAATAAAAACGTCAACTCGTCCCGCAAAAAACAAGACCTCACATGACTCTGTGGACCAAAATATGGAAAAATTATAGGTCTCAAAATGTGGAGACGCAAAAACTTTTTTGCTATAAAAAGCGTCTTTTAGTGTGTGACAGCTGCCAATCATAAAAATCAGAACTAAAAAAACGCTATAAAAGTAAATCAAACCCCCCTTCATCACCCCCTTAGTTAGGGAAAAATAATAAAATTAAAAAAATGTATTTATTTCCATTTTCCCATTAGGGCTAGGGTTAGGGCTAGGGTTAGGGATAGGGCTAGGGTTAGGGCTAGGGTGTCATGATTCTCAATGGCGAGAGAACATAGCCCAGCATATATGAGAACTAGCTCTTGGAAGATGGAAACTATACTGACCATGAACTAAACCTGCCGCACAACTAGAAGTGGCCGGGTAGCATGCCTACGTTTTTTAACCCTAGATGCCCAGCGCCAGCCGGAGAACTACCTAATCCTAGCAGAGGAAAAGACAGTCCTGGCTCACCTCTAGAGAAATTTTCCCAAAAGGCAGACAGAGGCCCCCACATATATTGGCGGTGATTTTAGATGAAATGACAAACGTAGTATGAAAATAGGTTTAGCAAAATCGAGGTCCGCTTTCTAGATAGCAGGAAGACAGAAAGGACACTTTCATGGTCAGCAGAAAACCCTATCAAAACACCATCCAGAAATTCCTTTAAGACTCTAGCATTAACTCATAACACCAGAGTGGCAATTTCCGATCACAAGAGCTTTCCAGACACAGTAACGAAACAGCAGCTGTGAACAGGAACAAAATGCAAAAACACACAAGGACAAAAGTCCAACTTAGCTGGGAGTTGTCTAGTAGCAGGAACAAGCACAGAAGGCTTCTGATTACATTGTTGACCGGCAAGAAACTGACAGAGGAGCAAGGTTATATAGCGACTCCCACATCCTGATAGGAGCAGGTGAACAGAGGGGATGATGCACACAAGTTCAATTCCACAAGTGGCCACCGGGGGAGCCCAGAATCCAATTTCACAACAGTACCCCCCCCTCAAGGAGGGGGCACCGAACCCTCACCAGAACCACCAGGGCGATCAGGATGAGCCCTATGAAAGGCACGGACAAGATCGGAGGCATGAACATCAGAGGCAGTGACCCAAGAATTATCCTCCTGACCGTATCCCTTCCATTTGACCAGATACTGGAGTCTCCGTCTGGAAACACGAGAGTCTAAGATCTTTTCCACAACGTACTCCAACTCACCCTCAACCAACACCGGAGCAGGAGGCTCAACGGAAGGCACAACCGGTACCTCATACCTGCGCAACAATGACCGATGAAAAACATTATGAATCGAAAAGGATGCAGGGAGGTCCAAACGGAAGGACACAGGGTTAAGAATCTCCAATATCTTGTACGGGCCGATGAACCGAGGCTTAAACTTAGGAGAAGAAACCCTCATAGGGACAAAACGAGAAGACAACCACACCAAGTCCCCAACACAAAGCCGAGGACCAACACGACGACGGCGGTTGGCAAAAAGCTGAGTCTTCTCCTGGGACAACTTCAAATTGTCCACCACCTGCCCCCAAATCTGATGCAACCTCTCCACCACAGCATCCACTCCAGGACAATCCGAAGATTCCACTTGACCGGAGGAAAATCGAGGATGAAACCCCAAATTACAGAAAAACGGGGACACCAAGGTGGCAGAGCTGGCCCGATTATTGAGGGCGAACTCCGCCAAAGGCAAAAAAGCAACCCAATCATCCTGATCCGCAGACACAAAACACCTCAAATATGTCTCCAAGGTCTGATTAGTCCGCTCGGTCTGGCCATTAGTCTGAGGGTGGAAAGCAGACGAAAAAGACAAATCTATGCCCATCCTAGCACAGAATGCCCGCCAAAATCTAGACACGAATTGGGTCCCTCTGTCAGAAACGATATTCTCAGGAATACCATGCAAACGAACAACATTTTGAAAAAACAGAGGAACCAACTCGGAAGAAGAAGGCAACTTAGGCAAGGGAACCAGGTGGACCATCTTAGAGAAACGGTCACACACCACCCAGATGACAGACATCTTCTGAGAAACAGGCAGATCCGAAATAAAATCCATCGAGATGTGCGTCCAAGGCCTTTTCGGGATAGGCAAGGGCAACAACAAACCACTAGCCCGAGAACAACAAGGCTTGGCCCGAGCACAAACGTCACAAGACTGCACAAAGCCTCGCACATCTCGTGACAGGGAAGGCCACCAGAAGGACCTTGCCACCAAATCCCTGGTACCAAAGATTCCAGGATGACCTGCCAACGCAGAAGAATGAACCTCAGAGATGACTCTACTGGTCCAATCATCAGGAACAAACAGTCTACCAGGTGGGCAACGATCAGGTCTATCCGCCTGAAACTCCTGCAAGGCCCGCCGCAGGTCTGGAGAAACGGCAGACAATATCACTCCATCTTTAAGGATACCTGTGGGCTCAGAATTACCAGGGGAGTCAGGCTCAAAACTCCTAGAAAGGGCATCCGCCTTAACATTCTTAGAACCCGGTAGGTACGACACCACAAAATTAAACCGAGAGAAAAACAACGACCAGCGCGCCTGTCTAGGATTCAGGCGCCTGGCAGACTCAAGGTAAATTAAATTTTTGTGGTCAGTCAATACCACCACCTGATGTCTGGCCCCCTCAAGCCAGTGACGCCACTCCTCAAAAGCCCACTTCATGGCCAAAAGCTCCCGATTCCCAATATCATAATTCCGCTCGGCGGGCGAAAATTTACGGGAAAAAAAGGCACAAGGTCTCATCACGGAGCAGTCGGAACTTCTCTGCGACAACACCGCCCCAGCTCCGATTTCAGAAGCGTCGACCTCAACCTGAAAAGGAAGAGCAACATCAGGCTGACGCAACACTGGGGCGGAAGAAAAGCGGCGCTTGAGCTCCCGAAAGGCCTCCACAGCATCAGGGGACCAATCAGCAACATCAGCACCCTTCTTAGTCAAATCAGTCAATGGTTTTACAACATCAGAAAAACCAGCAATAAATCGACGATAAAAGTTAGCAAAGCCCAAAAATTTCTGAAGACTCTTAAGAGAAGAGGGTTGCGTCCAATCACCAATAGCCTGAACCTTGACAGGATCCATCTCGATGGAAGAGGGGGAAAAAATGTATCCCAAGAAAGAAATCTTTTGAACCCCAAAAACACACTTAGAACCCTTCACACACAAGGAATTAGACCGCAAAACCTGAAAAACCCTCCTGACCTGCTGGACATGAGAGTCCCAGTCATCCGAAAAAATCAGAATATCATCCAGATACACAATCATAAATTTATCCAAATAATCGCGGAAAATGTCATGCATAAAGGACTGGAAGACTGAAGGGGCATTTGAAAGACCAAAAGGCATCACCAAATACTCAAAATGGCCCTCGGGCGTATTAAATGCGGTTTTCCACTCATCCCCCTGCTTGATTCGCACCAAATTATACGCCCCACGGAGATCAATCTTAGAGAACCACTTGGCCCCCTTTATACGAGCAAACAAATCAGTAAGCAGTGGTAACGGATATTGATATTTAACCGTGATTTTATTCAAAAGTCGATAATCAATACACGGCCTCAAAGAGCCGTCTTTCTTAGACACAAAGAAAAAACCGGCTCCTAAGGGAGATGACGAAGGACGAATATGTCCCTTTTCCAAGGACTCCTTTATATATTCTCGCATAGCAGCGTGTTCAGGCACAGACAGATTAAATAAACGACCCTTAGGGTATTTACTACCCGGAATCAAGTCTATGGCACAATCGCACTCCCGGTGCGGAGGTAGTGAACCAACCTTGGGTTCTTCAAAAACGTCACGAAAGTCAGACAAGAATTCAGGAATCTCAGAGGGAATAGATGATGAAATGGAAACCAAAGGTACGTCCCCATGAGTTCCTTTACATCCCCAGCTTAACACAGACATAGCTCTCCAGTCGAGGACTGGGTTATGAGATTGCAGCCATGGCAATCCCAGCACCAAAACATCATGTAGATTATACAGCGCCAGAAAGCGAATAACCTCCTGGTGATCCGGATTAACACGCATAGTCACTTGTGTCCAGTATTGTGGTTTATTACTAGCCAATGGGGTGGAGTCAATCCCTTTCAGAGGTATCGGAGCCTCCAGTGGCTCCAAATCATACCCACAGCGTTTGGCAAAGGACCAATCCATAAGACTCAAAGCAGCGCCAGAGTCGACATAGGCGTCCGCGGTAATAGATGACAAAGAACAAATCAGGGTCACAGATAGAATAAACTTAGACTGTAAAGTGCTAATTGAAACAGACTTGTCAGGCTTCTTAGTACGCTTAAAGCATGCTGATATAACATGAGTTGAATCACCACAATAGAAGCACAACCCATTTTTTCGTCTAAAATTCTGCCGCTCGCTTCTGGACAGAATTCTATCACATTGCATATTTTCTGGCGTTTTCTCAGTAGACACCGCCAAATGGTGCACAGGTTTGCGCTCCCGCAGACGCCTATCGATCTGAATAGCCATCGTCATGGACTCATTCAGACTCGCAGGCACAGGGAACCCCACCATAACATCCTTAATGGCATCAGAGAGACCTTCTCTGAAATTCGCCGCCAGGGCGCACTCATTCCACTGAGTAAGCACAGACCATTTGCGGAATTTTTGGCAGTATATTTCAGCTTCATCTTGCCCCTGAGACAAGGACATCAAGGCCTTTTCCGCCTGAAGCTCTAAATGAGGTTCCTCATAAAGCAACCCCAAGGCCAGAAAAAACGCATCCACATTGAGCAACGCAGGATCCCCTGGTGCCAATGCAAAAGCCCAGTCTTGAGGGTCGCCCCGGAGCAAGGAAATTACAATCCTGACCTGCTGTGCAGGGTCTCCGGCAGAGCGAGACTTCAGGGACAAAAACAATTTGCAATTATTTTTAAAATTTTGAAAGTGAGATCTATTCCCCGAGAAGAATTCAGGCAAAGGAATTCTAGGCTCAGACATAGGTGCATGAACAACAAAATCTTGCAAATTTTGTACCTTTGTGGCGAGATTATTCAAACCTGTAGCTACACTCTGAAGATCCATTTGAAACAGGTGAACACAGAGCCATTCAAGGATTAGAAGGAGAGAAAGAGAGGAAGGCTGCAGTATAGGCAGACTAGCAAGTGATTCAATTAAGAGCACACTCAGAACTAGAGGAAAAAAAAAAAAAAAAAATATTGTAGCAGACTTCTTTTTTCTCTCCTTTCTCAGCCAGTAATTTAACCCTTTTTTGGGCCGGTCAAACTGTCATGATTCTCAATGGCGAGAGAACATAGCCCAGCATATATGAGAACTAGCTCTTGGAAGATGGAAACTATACTGACCATGAACTAAACCTGCCGCACAACTAGAAGTGGCCGGGTAGCATGCCTACGTTTTTTAACCCTAGATGCCCAGCGCCAGCCGGAGAACTACCTAATCCTAGCAGAGGAAAAGACAGTCCTGGCTCACCTCTAGAGAAATTTTCCCAAAAGGCAGACAGAGGCCCCCACATATATTGGCGGTGATTTTAGATGAAATGACAAATGTAGTATGAAAATAGGTTTAGCAAAATCGAGGTCCGCTTTCTAGATAGCAGGAAGACAGAAAGGACACTTTCATGGTCAGCAGAAAACCCTAACAAAACACCATCCAGAAATTCCTTTAAGACTCTAGCATTAACTCATAACACCAGAGTGGCAATTTCCGATCACAAGAGCTTTCCAGACACAGTAACGAAACAGCAGCTGTGAACAGGAACAAAATGCAAAAACACACAAGGACAAAAGTCCAACTTAGCTGGGAGTTGTCTAGTAGCAGGAACAAGCACAGAAGGCTTCTGATTACATTGTTGACCGGCAAGAAACTGACAGAGGAGCAAGGTTATATAGCGACTCCCACATCCTGATAGGAGCAGGTGAACAGAGGGGATGATGCACACAAGTTCAATTCCACAAGTGGCCACCGGGGGAGCCCAGAATCCAATTTCACAACATTAGGGCTAAGGTTAGGGTTAGGGCTAGGGTTAGGGCTAGGGTTAGGGCTACGGTTGGGGTTGGGGCTAGGGTTGGAGCTAAAGTTAGGGTTAGGGTTGGGGCTAAAGTTAGGGTTAGGGTTGGGGCTAAAGTTAGGGTTAGGGTTTGGATTACATTTACGGTTGGGATTAGGGTTGGGATTAGAATTAGGGGTGTGTCAGGGTTAGGGGTGTGGTTAGGGTTACAGTTGGGATTAGGGTTAGGGGTGTGTTTGGATTAGGGTTTCAGGTAGAATTGGGGAGTTTCCACTGTTCAGGCACATCAGGGACTCTCCAAACGCGACATGGCGTCCGATCTCAATTCCAGCCAATTCTGCATTGAAAAAGTAAAACAGTGCTCCTTCACTTCCGAGCTCTCCCGTGCGCCCCAACAGGGGTTTACCCCAACATATGGGGTATCAGCGTACTCGGGACAAATTGGACAACAACTTTTGGGGTCCAAGTTCTCATGTTATCCTTGGGAAAATAAAAATTTGGGGGGCTAAATATCATTTTTGTGGGAGAAAAAATGATTTTTTATTTTCACGGCACTGCGTTGTAAACTGCAGTGAAACACTTGGGGGTTCAAAGTTCTCACAACACATCTACGTAAGTTCCTTGGGAGGTCTAGTTTCCAATATGGGGTCACTTGTGGGGGGGTTGTACTGTTTGGGTACATCAGGGGCTCTGCAAATGCAACGTGACACCTGCAGACCAATCCATCTAAGTCTGCATTCCAAATGGCACTCCTTCCTTTCCGAGCTCTGCCATGCGCCCAAACAGTGGTTCCCCCCCACATATGGTGTATCGGCGTACTCAGGACAAATTGGACAACAATTTTTGATGTCCAATTTCTTCTCTTACCCTTGGGAAAATAAAAAATTGGGGCGAAAAGATCATTTTTGTGAAAAAATATGATTTTTTATTTTTACGGCTCTGCATTATAAACTTCTGTGAAGCACTTGGTGGGTCAAAGTGCTCACCACACATCTAGATAAGTTCCTTAAGGGGTCTACTTTCCAAAATGGTGTCACTTGTGTGGGGTTTCAATGTTTAGGCACATCAGGGGCTCTCCAAACGCAACATGGCGTCCCATCTCAATTCCAGTCAATTTTGCATTGAAAAGTCAAATGGCGCTCCTTCCCTTCCGAGCTCTGCCATGCGCTTAAACAGTCGTTTACCCCCACATATGGGGTATCAGCGTACTCAGGACAAATTGTACAACAACTTTTGGGGTCCATTTTCTCCTGTTACCCTTGGTAAAATAAAACAAATTGGAGCTGAAATAAATTTTGTGTGAAAAAAAGTTAAATGTTCATTTTTATTTAAACATTCCAAAAATTCCTGTGAAACACCTGAAGGGTTAATAAACTTCTTGTATGTGGTTTTGAGCACCTTGAGGAGTGCAGTTTTTAGAATGGTGTCACACTTGGGTATTTTCTATCATATAGACCCCTCAAAATGACTTCAAATGAGATGTGGTCCCTTAAAAAAAATGGTGTTGTAAAAATGAGAAATTTCTGGTCAACTTTTAACCCTTATAACTCCCTAACAGAAAAAAATTTTGGTTCCAAAATTGTGCTGATGTAAAGTAGACATGTGGAAAATGTTACTTATTAAGTATTTTGAGTGACATATCTCTGTGATTTAAGGGCATAAAAATTCAAAGTTGGAAAATTGCGAAATTTTCACAATTTTCGCCAAATTTCCGTTTTTTACACAAATAAACGCAAGTTATATCAAATAAATTTTACCACTGACATGAAGTACAATATCTCGCGAGAAAACTAAGTCAGAATCGCCAAGATCCGTTAAAGCGTTCCAGAGTTATAACCTCATAAAGGGACAGTGGCCAGAATTGTAAAAATTGGCCCGGTCATTAACGTGCAAACCACCCTCGGGGCTTAAGGGGTTAAAGCAATGTGGAAGGAAAAAAATGAAAATTTTACGTTTTCCAACTAAAATGTTGCTTTAGCCCCAAAGACAGAGTATGGCCAGATTTTATAGGAAGAGCTAATGACCAGATCAGAAGCAGCTGAAATAGAATAGGGTCATTAACCTCTTCAGCATCAAAGGAAACCAAATTAATTTAATATGGGATCCAAATATACAGGCTAAATGTAAGACCTGTGATTCACAATACGCCGTTATCTACTCCAGATTTCCCAGGTTGGCACAACACACTTGGGACACTTAGCAACAAATTTTTCATTTTCTTTAGGGTAACAGAAAAAAATGGACCATACAATTTGTTGTGCAATTTCTCATGCAATTTCTCATGAGTACACATATACCCCATATGTGGGGAGAAACTACTGTTTGGGTGCACAGCAGGGCTCATAAGGAAAGGAGAACCATTTGACTTTTGGAGCGCAGTGCAAAACGTGCTGGAATAAATAGCAGACACCATGTCATGTTTGCAGAGCTCCTTATGTACCTAAACAGTGGAAACCACCACATCTGAACCCATTTTAGAAAATACTCCCCTCAAGGAACTTATATACAGTAGAGGTGTGGTGAGCACCTTCAACCTACAGGCGCTTCACAAAATTTTATAACATTGAGCCTTGAAAATGAAAAAATATATTTTTCCTGCAAAAATGTTGCTTTAACCTCAAATTTTCCATTTTCACAAGGTTAGCAAGAGAAAATGGATTGTACAATTTTTCCTGAGGACACTGATATCCCATATATGGTGGAAAACTATTAATTGGGCACTCGGCCGGGCTCAGAAGAGAAGGAGCGCCAAATGAATTCTGGAGCGCAGTTTTGGCTGAAATAGGAATTCAACTAGGAGTGCAGTGAGCATTCAGGCAATTCACAGTAGTATAGCATTGTGCTGAGTTAATGGAAAATTACCATTATACAAATTTTTAATTTTCAAAAGGGATAATAGGAGAAAATGAATGGTGCAATTTGTTACGCAGTTTCTCCTAAGAACGCCAATACCTATAATGTGGTCAAAAACTACTTTTGAGGCACAGTGACTACACGACCATATTCTTTATACACCAAATTCATAGGGATCGGTGCAAAAGAAAAATGTAGAAGTGACAACAAATTAATTTTAAAACGATATTAGTTTTTATACAATTAAACACAAAACCCATAAAAAGTAGTGTTGAGCATTCCGATACCGCAAGTATCGGGTATCGGACGATACTTGCGGTATCGGAATTCCGATACCGAGATCCGATACTTTTGTGGTATCGGGAATTGGTATCGGCACCATATTAATGTGTAAAATAAAGAATTAAAATAAAAAATATTGATATACTCACCTCTCCGACGCAGCCTGGACCTTACCGCTGTGAACCGGCAGCCTTCTTTGCTTAAAATGAGCGCGTTTAGGGCCTTCCATGACGTCACGGCTTCTGATTGGTCGCGTGCCGCTCATGTGACCGCCACGCGACCAATCACAAGCCGCGACGTCATCCCTCAGGTCCTAAATTCCCTTCTAGGAATTTAGGACCTGAGGGATGACGTCACGGCTTCTGATTGGTCGCGTGGCGGTCACATGAGCGGCACGCGACCAATCAGAAGCCGTGACGTCATGGAAGGTACTGACCGCGCTCATTTTAAGCAAAGAAGGCTGCCGGTTCACAGCGGTAAGGTCCAGGCTGCGTCGGAGAGGTGAGTATATCAATATTTTTTATTTTAATTCTTTATTTTACACATTCATATAGATCCCAGGGCCTGAAGGAGAGTTTCCTCTCCTTCAGACCCTGGGAACCATCAGGGATACCTTCCAATACTTGAGTCCCATTGACTTGTATTGGTATCGGGTATCGGTATCGGCGAGATCCGATACTTTGCCGGTATCGGCCGATACTTTCCGATACCGATACTTTCAAGTATCGGACGGTATCGCTCAACACTAATAAAAAGATATTCAGGAACACAAGATAACTGTAAGAAATGGAGATTACGAAGAGGAAATTACAGCAGACATAAAATTGGCAGTTTTCCTAAATATGGCAATGTTACACAGCAAAAAAACTGGAAACAATATTTATATATGATAAAGTGCATTGTGCAAGAAAAATCATAGTTGTAAAATACATATATTACATATATGTACGTATAATACATACTACCTCAACAATGTCTTGAAAGATGGCAGTCATCCAAGAGAAGATTACAAAGAGCTATTAGAACTATCATTTCTATATCTTGGAGGCTGGGATGAAAACGATTTCGAATTTAGGGTTCCAAGGGCTCTGACTGAAGCAAGGTGGATGGCAAAGGCCATATATGTACTCAAAATTGTGCTATTCACTAAACAATTGCATATTTGTAATACCGCATTGAAAGGAATAAGAAAAGTAGCACGTTTTGTCTGTCTAATATATGTCCGCTTTTGGCACTAGGCAGTTATAAGTCGATGGGCTCCAAAGAATGATTTGGAGATACTACAGCTTTTGCAATATTATCCAGATAAAGATGTCAGAGAAAGTGCCCTCACAGTGGCTAAGAGTCACATTTGGTATCTGTCAGAAACTAACATAGGATTGGCATTTTTGAATGAACGTATCAGTCAGGCTGAGAAGGATAAGATGTTTGAAAATTTAAGAATGAAACCTGCAAAGAAAAAGGAGCTGAAACAGTTGGAAGGCGAAAACCTAGTTTTTGAAGGAAAAGACCTCAGCGATTTTGTTACAAGTAAAACAAAGACATTCTTTGAATTGTTTGGGATCCACGACGTAGAAGAATATGGCAGTGATACACTAAGAAGCTCCATCAATGCTCTTAAGGTGGTGAATGACACCACAGAAAGGGGCATTGCTCTGATAAAGAAGTTTAATAATTCAATCAGAGATGAACAACCAAAACAGTTCTTGTTAAGAGTCGTCGAGTATCATAGAAAAGCCGTCACCAAGCGAACAAGAGTTGCATCTTTCACAGCACATTAGTGTAAATCATTTAATATGTATGATACTGCCTATCAATGTTACTGTTTATTGTCACTATTATTCTAAGTTTTTAATTGTTTGAATTTCTAATAAAAAATACTTAACATTGAAAATCTGTTTTTGGCGTACTTTTATTAAACTGATAAAAGTGTGCAACCTCTAAATATTGTTCGATCGTCTTGAAATTTAGCATATATACTTTTTGCATTAGTGAGACTCGGGGCGTAAGCAAAGTCTGCAAAAATTTGACATTTTAATTTTTACCATACAAAATGAAACACCCTATTGTACATATGATATGATAAAGTGCTTTCACTAGTTAACCGAATCAATATCTAAGATTGCCACTAGAGGGTAGTGTTGCTCACTAGGAGTCAAGCATCGCTATATTTATATATAATTAATAAATTGTATTCTCTGCCATTAAAGCCAGTTAGAATGGTGTAAATTCCTATCTTTATTCATGTGACAAAAAATAATCCAGCTAGATATACTAAAAAAGGGGATCGATCACCCGAAGGTATATATATTCCAGTATTCAGTAGCCAAGTAATATTATAATGGCTGATACAAATGAAATAATATTAGGGAAACATCACATGAAAGTAAGAACACTACAGTACATTGTTACCTAGATGTCACAATGCTCGCTAGCTCAGCCGCTGTAAAAGCCTTAACCTCCCGCCCCGACGCACGCGTTTCGGCGCCCTGCTTCTTCGAAGATGTAGGCTTAAAAAGACAGACACAGCCTGATTGTAGGCCAGACGGAGTCCGGATAAACGGACTTTCTATTTATTGGCAGAGGAAGATGCAGAATTTCAAGTCCTATATCATCTTAATGAACTTTACCCACGGTTATTTTTGTGTCCGGACATTTATATAGTACTAGATGGTGGCCCGATGCTGACGCATCGGGTATTCTAGAATATGTATGTATGCATGTAGTTTATTTATGAAGATTTAAGAATAATGCAATGAATACACAGGATTTTCCGGGTAAAATATATACATTATCAGTGAAGCGTTGTTTAAATCCCGCGCCAATATCGCTGATTGGTCTCGGCCGGCCGGACCAATCATGGGCCAATTCGCTGCCGGACTGCACCTGTCGCTGATTGGTCGCGCCCGGCTGGCCGCGACCAATCAGCGAAACGTGGTTCAAATCCCGTGCCAATTCGCAGCTGGACTGCGTCTGTCTCTGATTGGTCGCGGGCAGCTGGGGAAACCAATCAACTACGCGGGATTTCTGTTACAGACAAACAGAGAGAATTAGACAATTATATAGTAGATACCCGATGCGTTAGAATTGGGCCCCCATCTAGTATTCATATAAACATTGGTGCTTACATTTATGTTTTAACCCATTGGACACACTGCCATTGTTTTTCTCCTGTCTTTATTTTAAGAGTCAAAACTTTATTAGTCATCTATCGCTGTATGACAGCTTGTTTTCTACAGGATGACTTATAGTTTTCAAAGACACCATTTATTTTACCATATGATAAACTTAAAAAGGGGGAAAATTTTAATTCTCTCCCTTACACACTGTCTTCCATGTTGTTCTCTCCCTCACAGACTGTCCTCCATGTTATTCTCTCCCTCACAGACTGTCATCCATGTTATTCTCTCCCTCACAGACTGTCCTCCATGCTATTCTCTCCCTCACACACTGTCCTCCATGTTATTCTCTCCCTCACAGACTGTCCTCCATGTTATTCTCTCCCTCACAGACTGTCCTCCATGTTATTCTCTCCCTCACAGACTGTCCTCCACGTTATTTTTTCCCTCACACACTGTCCTCCATGTTATTCTCTCCCTCACAGACTGTCCTCATGTTATTCTCGCCCTCACAGACTGTCCTCCATGCTATTTTCTCCCTCACAGACTGTCCTTCACGTTATTCTCGCCCTCACAGACTGTCCTCCATACTATTATCTCCCTCAGACTGTCCTCCATGTTATTCTTGCCCTCACAGACTGTCCTCCATGTTATTCTCTTCCTCACAGACTGTCCTCCATGTTATTCTCTCCCTCACAGACTGTCCTCCATGTTATTCTCTCCCTCACACACTGTCCTCCATGTTATTCTCTCCCTCACAGACTGTCGTTCCATGTTATTCTCTCCCTCAGACTGTCCTCCATGTTATTCTCGCCCTCACAGACTGTCCTCCATGTTATTCTCTCCCTCACAGACTGACCTCCATGTCATTCTCGCCCTCACAGACTGACCTCCATGTTATTCTCTCCCTCACAGACTGTCCTCCATGTTATTCTCTCCCTCACAGACTGTTCTCTGTTATTCTCTCACTCACAGACTGTCCTCCATGTTATTCTCTCCCTCAGACTGTCCTCCATATTATTCTCTCCCTCACAGACTGTCCTCCATGTTATTCTCTCCCTCAGACTGTCCTCCATGTTATTCTCTCCCTCACAGACTGTCCTCCATGTTATTCTATCCCTCACACACTGTCCTCCATGTTATTCTCTCCCTCACAGACTGATCTCCATGTTATTCTCGCCCTCACAGACTGTCCTCCATGTTATTCTCTCCCTCAGACTGTCCTCCATGTTATTCTCTCCCTCACAGACTGTCCTCCATGTTATTCTATCCCTCACACACTGTCCTCCATGGTATTCTCTCCCTCACAGACTGATCTCCATGTTATTCTCTCCCTCACAGACTGACCTCCATGTCATTCTCGCCCTCACAGACTGACTTCCATGTTATTCTCTCCCTCACAGACTGTCCTCCATGTTATTCTCTCCCTCACAGACTGTTCTCTGTTATTCTCTCACTCACAGACTGTCCTCCATGTTATTCTCTCCCTCACAGACTGTCCTCCATGTTATTCTCTCCCTCACAGACTGTCCTCCATGTTATTCTCTCCTTCAGACTGTCCTCCATGTTATTCTCTCCCTCACAGACTGTCCTCCATGTTATTCTATCCCTCACACACTGTCCTCCATGTTATTCTCTCCCTCAGACTGTCCTCCATGTTATTCTCTCCCTCACAGACTGTCCTCCATGTTATTCTCTCCCTCAGACTGTCCTCCATGTTATTCTCTCCCTCACAGACTGTCCTCCATGTTATTCTATCCCTCACACACTGTCCTCCATGTTATTCTCTCCCTCACAGACTGATCTCCATGTTATTCTCGCCCTCACAGACTGTCCTCCATGTTATTCTCTCCCTCAGACTGTCCTCCATGTTATTCTCTCCCTCACAGACTGTCCTCCATGTTATTCTATCCCTCACACACTGTCCTCCATGTTATTCTCTCCCTCACAGACTGATCTCCATGTTATTCTCTCCCTCACAGACTGA
This sequence comes from Ranitomeya variabilis, assembly GCF_051348905.1. Taxonomy (NCBI): domain Eukaryota; kingdom Metazoa; phylum Chordata; class Amphibia; order Anura; family Dendrobatidae; genus Ranitomeya; species Ranitomeya variabilis. The sequence continues at coordinate 100,417,963 of NC_135237.1, forward strand.
CCTCCATGTCATTCTCGCCCTCACAGACTGACTTCCATGTTATTCTCTCCCTCACAGACTGTCCTCCATGTTATTCTCTCCCTCACAGACTGTTCTCTGTTATTCTCTCACTCACAGACTGTCCTCCATGTTATTCTCTCCCTCACAGACTGTCCTCCATGTTATTCTCTCCCTCACAGACTGTCCTCCATGTTATTCTCTCCCTCAGACTGTCCTCCATGTTATTCTATCCCTCACACACTGTCCTCCATGTTATTCTCTCCCTCACAGACTGATCTCCATGTTATTCTCGCCCTCACAGACTGTCCTCCATGTTATTCTCTCCCTCAGACTGTCCTCCATGTTATTCTCTCCCTCACAGACTGTCCTCCATGTTATTCTATCCCTCACACACTGTCCTCCATGTTATTCTCTCCCTCACAGACTGATCTCCATGTTATTCTCTCCCTCACAGACTGACCTCCATGTCATTCTCGCCCTCACAGACTGACTTCCATGTTATTCTCTCCCTCACAGACTGTCCTCCATGTTATTCTCTCCCTCACAGACTGTTCTCTGTTATTCTCTCACTCACAGACTGTCCTCCATGTTATTCTCTCCCTCACAGACTGTCCTCCATGTTATTCTCTCCCTCACAGACTGTCCTCCATGTTATTCTCTCCTTCAGACTGTCCTCCATGTTATTCTCTCCCTCACAGACTGTCCTCCATGTTATTCTATCCCTCACACACTGTCCTCCATGTTATTCTCTCCCTCAGACTGTCCTCCATGTTATTCTCTCCCTCACAGACTGTCCTCCATGTTATTCTCTCCCTCAGACTGTCCTCCATGTTATTCTCTCCCTCACAGACTGTCCTCCATGTTATTCTATCCCTCACACACTGTCCTCCATGTTATTCTCTCCCTCACAGACTGATCTCCATGTTATTCTCGCCCTCACAGACTGCCCTCCATGTTATTCTCTCCCTCAGACTGTCCTCCATGTTATTCTCTCCCTCACAGACTGTCCTCCATGTTATTCTATCCCTCACACACTGTCCTCCATGTTATTCTCTCCCTCACAGACTGATCTCCATGTTATTCTCTCCCTCACAGACTGACCTCCATGTCATTCTCGCCCTCACAGACTGACTTCCATGTTATTCTCTCCCTCACAGACTGTCCTCCATGTTATTCTCTCCCTCACAGACTGTTCTCTGTTATTCTCTCACTCACAGACTGTCCTCCATGTTATTCTCTCCCTCACAGACTGTCCTCCATGTTATTCTCTCCCTCACAGACTGTCCTCCATGTTATTCTCTCCCTCAGACTGTCCTCCATGTTATTCTATCCCTCACACACTGTCCTCCATGTTATTCTCTCCCTCACAGACTGATCTCCATGTTATTCTCGCCCTCACAGACTGTCCTCCATGTTATTCTCTCCCTCACAGACTGGCCTTCACGTTATTCTCGCCCTCACAGACTGACCTCCATGTTATTCTCTCCCTCACAGACTGTCTTTCCATGTTATTCTCTCCCTCAGACTGTCATCCATGTTATTCTCACCCTCACAGACTATCCTCCATGTTATTTTCTACCTCACACACAGTCCTCCATGTTATTCTCTCCCTCACACACTGTCCTCCATGTTCTCTCCCTCACACACCGCCCTTCATATTATTCTCGCCCTCACAGACTGACCTCCATGTTATTATCTCCCTCACAGACTGTCCTCCATGTTATTCTCTCCCTCACAGACTGTCCTCCATGTTATTCTCGCCCTCACAGACTGACCTCCATGTTATTATCTCCCTCACAGACTGTCCTCCATGTTATTCTCTCCCTCACAGGCTGTCCTCCATGTTATTCTCTCCCTCACAGACTGTCCTCCATGTTATTCTCTCCCTCACAGACTGTCCTTCATGTTATTCTCTCCCTCACACACTGTCCTCCATGTTCTCTCCCTCACACACTGTCCTTCGTGTTATTCTCTCCCTCACAGACTGTCCTCCATGTTATTCTCTCCCTCACAGACTGTCCTTCATGTTATTCTCTCCCTCACAGACTGTCATTCATGTTATTCTCTCCCTCTCACACTGTCCTCCATGTTCTCTCCCTCACACACTGTACTTCATGTTATTCTCTCCCTCACAGACTGTCCTCCATGTTATTCTCTCCCTCACAGACTGTCCTCCATGTTATTCTCTCCCTCACAGACTGTCCTCCATGTTATTCTCTCCCTCACAGACTGTCCTCCATGTTATTCTCTCCCTCACACAGTCCTCCATGTTATTCTCTCCCTCACAGACTGACCTCCATGTTATTCTCTCCCTCACAGACTGTTCTCTATGTTATTCTCTCAGTCACAGTGTTACACCACGCGATACTTACCTGTCCGGCTGGCGCGCTCCCGACGCTCCTCCTCGCTCCTCTCCGTCTGGATTCCCTGGCGTTCGTCCCTTCGACGGTCCGCGCATGCGCAGACGTGCACCTCTCACCGCCGGGACTTCTGGGAGGTCGTGACCCGCTGGCTCCGCCCCCAATATGGCGGCGCCCATCGGGTATTTCTCCCCTGCATCGCACCGGGTAAGACGCCTTTGCGTCTATTGCGTTTGCTGGTTTCCGCCAGCATTCCCTTAGGTTCCCTGGCTCTGATCCCTGTTATTGTCGCTGTGTCTCTCTCCTTCTCTGTTCCTGCCATGTCCTGCCAGTCTAGTGTTCCTGCAGTGTCCTGCCAGTCCAGTGTTCCTGCCGTGTCCTGCCAGTCCTGTGTTCCTGCCGTGTCCTGCCAGTCCTGTGTTCCTGCCGTGTCCTGCCAGTCCTGTGTTCCTGCCGTGTCCTGCCAGTCCTGTGTTCCTGCCGTGTCCTGCCAGTCCAGTGTTCTTGCCGTGTCCTGCCAGTCCAGTGTTCCTGCCGTGTCCTGCCAGTCCTGTGTTCCTGCCGTGTCCTGCCAGTCCTGTGTTCCTGACGTGTCCTGCCAGTCCTGTGTTCCAGCCGTGTCCTGTCAGTCCTGCGTTCCTGCCTCCACCGTTCCTGCCGTATCCAGTCGGCTCTGCGTTCCTGCCATACCTAGTCGGCCCTGTGGTCCTGCCGTATCCAGCCAGTCCTGAGTCTCCGTTGTCGCCTTCTGTCAAGTGCAAGCATCCTACCGGTTAGTGCTCAGTCCTTGCTTCCTCCATCTGTCCGGTACCTCCGCCATTCCAGCTTCTTCTGTTCCCTCTCTGCGCTATTCTCAGTCGTCCCTTTGGCTCCGGCTGTCGCGGCTTCATCCTCCTTGGGCCTGTCCCTAACACTCCCTGTACAGGGGGTGGTACCATCTGGTTCACTCGTCCTCGGGGGCTCTGAAGTCGTGACCCAGAGGGTCCACTTCCTAGTCCTAATACACAGACTGTCCTCCATGTTATTCTCTCCCTCACAGACTGTCCTCCATATTATTCTCTCTCACAGACTGTCCTCCATGTTATTCTCTCCCTCTCAGACTGGACTTCATGTTATTCTCACCCTCACAGACTGACCTCCATGTTATTCTCTCCCTCACAGACTGTCTTTCCATGTTATTCTCTCCCTCAGACTGTCCTCCATGTTATTCTCACCCTCACAGACTATCCTCCATGTTATTTTCTACCTCACACACTGTCCTCCATGTTATTCTCTCCCTCACACTGTCCTCCATGTTCTCTCCCTCACACACCGTCCTTCATGTTATTCTCGCTCTCACAGACTGACCTCCATGTTATTCTCTCCCTCACAGACTGTCCTCCATGTTATTCTCTCCCTCACAGACTGTCCTCCATGTTATTCTCTCCCTCACAGACTGTCCTCCATGTTATTCTCTCCCTCACAGACTGTCCTCCATGTTATTCTCTCCCTCACACACTGTCCTTCATGTTATTATCTCCCTCACAGACTGACCTCCATGTTATTCTCTCCCTCACACGCTGTCCTCCATGTTATTCTCTCCCTCACACGCTGTCCTTCATGTTTTTCTCTCCCTCACAGACTGTCCTCCATGTTATTCTCTCCCTCACAGACTGTCCTCCATGTTATTCTCTCCCTCACAGACTGACCTCCATGTTATTCTCGCCCTCACAGACGGACCTCCATGTTATTCTCGCCCTCACAGACGGACCTCCATGTTATTCTCTCCCTCACAGACTGTCCTCCATGTTATTCTCTCCCTCACAGACTGTTCTCTATGTTATTCTCTCCCTCACAGACTGTCCTCCATGTTATTCTCTCCCTCACAGACTGTCCTCCATGTTATTCTCTCCCTCACAGACTGTCCTTCATGTTATTCTCTCCCTCACAGACTGTCCTTCATGTTATTCTCTCCCTCACACACTGTCCTCCATGTTCTCTCCCTCACACACTGTCCTTCATGTTATTCTCTCCCTCACAGACTGACCTCCATGTTATTCTCTCCCTCACAGACTGTCCTCCATGTTATTCTCTCCCTCACAGACTGTCCTCCATGTCATTCTCTCCCTCACAGACTGTCCTTCATGTTATTCTCGTTCTAGTATATGTATGTAGTTTATTTATGAACGCTGATTGGTCGAGGCCGGTCGGGCGCGACCAATCAGCGACGCGGGATTTCGGTTACAGACAAACAGACCCTTAGACAATTATATATATAGATGATATAATTGATATATCTGAGTGATCTATCTTATTGATATGGGATATACATAGTCTGTTATACTTGTAGATATTATAGATTTTTTGTGATATTATCTATAAGAGTATAGCATGTATATTTTACATTGGGTTCTCTTTTACATATGAATGTTTTTTCCTGGACAATCCGTGGGTACCATTTATAAGTATAGTTATCTTTCATCTCTCCTTCCCTTCAATAATACGTGCCTCTTCCTTTAGTTTTGTATTCTTTCTACCTCTCCGGCGGTAATATCGACATTTCCTATGATGCAACTCGCTTTGTTGATATATCTAGTATCATTCCAGTTTTATTAAGGGTTGCAGCTGCAATCTCTCTTATAATTATGACCACTTTGGTGGTATCTAAATCATCTTTTGCGTAATATCGCTTTGATAAGTTTTGCCCATAGTTATTATGCCGTCCATAGTCATTGTTTGGATCTGCGCATGTACCTTGCCCTTGCTTGGATCTGCGCACGCGCCATGCCTCCATTCTCCATTGGCGTTGAGGATCAGTGGGCGGAGAGTGTCGGATCACGTGGGGTCCCACGTGGTTCCGTCCTTGAAGCCCGGATCCCGCCGCCTGCACTGGAGTGTTAGTGAGTTACCTTGGCAGCGCGCGATCATTTCCTGAGCAATCGCAAGATTTTCTTCCGGTCCCTGGCCTTTTTAAACTTGTGCTGTCTGTTATTCCTCGCGTCCCCTGATGAAGGAGTTCCGAAACGCTCGTTGGAGCTGACACACTGACCCCTGGTATGCCTGCACTTGCCTTAACTTAGGTGATGTATTTAAGCTATTTACTTTCTATGTTTTAGCATATTTATTCTTGGTACCTGGTATCAGCTATAGCATTGTCTACTATGTAATTTTACTTTACTTCTGTACTTACATTCTTTGATACATCTATTTGAATGCATCCATCTTTTCTAGAACTGGAGATTAGTATTTTAAGCACAATATATTGATTTTGGCACCCGGGGTTCACTGTGTCTCTTTTTACTTTTTTTGATGACTTGTTTGCAGTTGTTATTGCCTTTTGCCTTCCACAATAAAGCATTTTTATTCATTATAGACCTCAGATTGTTGTGTTGGATCTTTCCTTCCCCCCGTCTACCAATATTGTGGAAGCCCCCTATATTTCCATTGACATATGACGGACCAGAGTGGGGACTGTACATAAAATTTTAGATCACGTTTTACCTGCGCTCTACACTGAGCACTAACAAGAGTTAATATCTAAATCTCTGAGTGATGTGATTCAGATAAAACCCCCGAGGGATCCATTCACTATAATGGGGCAGCAAAGTTACTCTGGACTCCATCTGGCCTCTGTTCAGCGGTGTCTTTCTTTTCAGATGTGCACAAAACTGTGGCTTTTATGTACGCTTAAAAAGACAGACACAGCCGGATTGTAGGCCACACCAAGTCCACAGTGGCTCCATCTGCCTCATTATAGGGAATCTTCCATCAGAGGTTCTGTCTGAATCACGTATTTCAGAGATTTATACAGAAACCCCGATGTAAGTGCTCAATGCAGCGCACAGGATAAATGTGAGCCGAGCCTTACTTCGATCTTTGTAAGGTAGAATGAACAAATCAATAGCAGGTTAAGAATTGTTTTTATTTACTTTTTGTGCCATTCACAGTGCAGTTTAAGTGATTAGGCGACTTTATTCTTCCGATCGGTGCGATTGCATCAATACCAAATTCACAGGTTTTTTTTTATGTTTGGCTGCTATTACACACTAAAATGATTTTTTTTTTTCAAAACAAAGTTTTTGCATCGGCATATTTTCAGAGCTATAACTAGTGTGACAGTTTTATAGGAGAGATTGTTCAGTGCGCAGTGATACCAAATATGTGTACTTTTTTTGTTTATTTTTATATAAATATACATATTTATTGGTATAATATTTGTTTGGTTCTTTATTTTACGATTTTTAACAAATATTTTTAGAATTTTTTTTTCACTTTTCTACTTAGTCCTTCTATGGGATTTTAAGTTTGTTTTACTCTGATAGCTGGTATAACACATTGTGAGCCGTGACTACATCTACTTACAGAGCCCACGGGAGTGTTGGGTAGACTCAGACACACCTCCTGCCTCATCATTGGTTCCGGCTACTGTTTTATCTCTCCCCCTACAGCTCTGTCTTATAGAACTGTCAACTGTGTATAAACCCTAGTGTATAACAGGCTGATTGAGACATCTGTGCAATAAGGAGAATCTGTAAACAGTTTTTTGCTACCTAATCTGAGAGCAACATGATGTAGGGGCAGAGACCCTGATTCCAGCGATGTGACCCTTACTGGGCTGCTTGCTGCAGTTTTGAGAAAATCACTAATTTATCAACATGATATTATCAGTACTGGACTAGTAAACCAGCTGCCATGTAGTATTCATGTGCTCTATACAACCCCACTCCACCACTGATTAGCAGCGTTCTGCCAAGAACAGTGCGCACAGAAAGCTTCCAATCAGTGGTGGGGGCGGGGTTATAGAGAGCTCAGCATTGCGAGAACTGCCAGATCTGCAGCAGCCTATTTAATGACATATTGCTGGAATCAGGGTATCTGCCCCTACATCATGCTGCTTTCAGTTGAAGTAACAAAAACCTGGTTCCAGATTCACTTTAAGAGCGCTATCAAATAATGGTTATATAGTTCATATTACTAAACCAATAAGAAATAATCATCTAATCTGTCGAATGGAAAAAAATCTTTAAAAAATCCTGGCCTCACAGTGAAAATACATTGGTTTTGGTTGTGAATCCTTTAGATCCCATTTTTCCATATTTCTGCATAAAATTGACATAAAACTACGTAAGAAGTCCTAAAAGTAGATAAACAAAACTAAACTTAAAAAATGAGTTAACATATTCCGCTTTCTAATTTTTTTCTCAAGGAAAATTATTAAATATCACATATGTGAGTGGCAAAAGTATGTGAACCTTTACTTTCTGCTTTGTACACCTTGTGCAGTAATAACTGCATCGAAATGATTCTCGACAGTTGATTAGTCCTGCACATCGGCTTGGAGGAATTTCAGCCCATTCCTCCCTACAAAACAGTGTCAAATGTGATATTGGCAGGGGTGAACCTAGCCTCTCTGCTGCCTGAGGCGAAAGGAAAAATGGCGCCCCCCCACACACAGTCCCTGCCTCACTGCCTGTGCACACACATCCCTCCACCGAACCCGGTAATCGCCGCTCACAGTAGCATACCAGCAGAGGTGTATCTAGGGTTTCTGGCACCAGGGGCAAGAATTCAGTTTGGCGCCCCCCCAGGACATATGCGATTTGCACACACAGTCATGTACCCACGAGCTCCTCTCCCTAATGCTCTCAATGTTCAGTGAAAAACTGAGAGAAGCAGAAGAGAAGCTCATTGTCACAGGACCATTAGTATGAAAATCGCATATGAGTGACGTGTCCATGTGACGACTGGAACCTGCAGAGCTGAATCCTGACATCGCAGCTTCTGAATTCTCACAACTAATGCACTGCACACATTTAGGATTCTCCCTGGCCGGTGGACGGTCATGTCAGCACAAGCATGTGATTTGTATACTTCTGACCACATTCCGACTAGACGTGCCCGGCCTCACTCAGTTCATTTTCATAGAGTGGGGCCATGCATGTCTAGTCAGCATGTGACTGCATGTATTTAAATCGCCAGCACGAGAGAATCCTGACAGCGTGCAGTGCGCACTGTGGGAATTCAGAAGTCTGCAGTCACAAAGAATGACTGCAGACTCATTACAAACCTGGACATCCCCTTTAATGCTCCTAACATAAATAAAAACATGAGAGTTAGTCAGTATCACAAATAACATTTACATCCAGGTACCTTATAGATGACGTCGTCTCTGGAGTCGTTCTCCTTTTCTTCATCTTATCCAGACCCCATGATGAGTTTTCTCATCCACAGCCGTCTCTGCAGACTTCCATCTTCTCCGCTCTTTTGCAGAAAGTCTCCACATGATGCCCTTGAAGATATAAGTGTCATTATAATGCTCCTGTATAATAAATTGCCCCTCACTATATTGTCTGCACAAAATATGACCCCCACACTGTCCCTCTTATGGTACATACTCTTCACACTGACCTCTCCTTTCTATACACACTGTGTCCCCCCCTATAGGGCCTAGTATTTATACTCCATATTTATACTCCATCCTCCCACCCTGTGTGCGTGGCTCCCCCATCCTCCTCCCCTGCGTGCGTGGCTCCCCCATCCTCCTCCCCTGCGTGCGTGGCTCCCCCATCCTTCTCCCCTGCGTGCGTGGCTCCCCCATCCTTCTCCCCTGCGTGTGTGGCTCCCCCATCCTTCTCCCCTGCGTGCGTGGCTCCCCCATCCTTCTCCCCTGCGTGCGTGGCTCCCCCATCCTCCTCCCCTGCGTGCGTGGCTCCCCCATCCTTCTCCCCTGCGTGCGTGGCTCCCCCATCCTTCTCCCCTGCGTGCGTGGCTCCCCCATCCTTCTCCCCTGCGTGCGTGGCTCCCCCATCCTTCTCCCCTGCGTGCGTGGCTCCCCCATCCTCCTCCCCTGCGTGCGTGGCTCCCCCATCCTTCTCCCTTGCGTGCGTGGCTCCCCCATCCTTCTCCCCTGCGTGCATGGCTCCCCCATCCTTCTCCCCTGCGTGCGTGGCTCCCCCATCCTTCTCCCCTGCGTGCGTGGCTCCCCCATACTTTTTCCGTCATACTCACCTCTCACAGGGCGGCGCAGAACTTCCCGGCATCTCTGCAGCGTCTTCCTTCCTGTCTTCAGCAGTCACATGGTAGCGCTCATTAAGGTGATGAATATGCGCATATTTATGACCTTAATGACGGTACCATGTGACCGCTGAAGACAGGACGCACTGCCGGCGCTGAGACACAGTTGCAGCCACCGCTGGAGGAAGGTGAGTATTTCGTCTTCAGGGAGGGGGGCAGGAGGGAGGGGGCAGGGCGGGCACTTGACCCCGGAGTTTAAAAAAAAACAAAAAATCCTAGCAGCGCAAATCCAGTTACAGAATCTGCCGCCCCCTCTCTTCTGCCGCCTGAGCCAAAGAGCTCAAGTCGCCTCATGGTAGCGGCGTCAGTGCACGCAATTTATAAAAGAGAATATTTCAGCGTTACTAGGGATCAAAAACATAAGAGCCACCTTCACAGAATGCAGCCTTAGTGCTGCTGAGGGTGGCTCTATTACCTTAATAGGCCCTGGGAGGGGGGGGGTGACAGGTTCCCTTCAATAATTTAATTATAAGCAATGTATTCTTCTAACATAGAATGCAGCCCGTGGTTACTGTATTGTTATACTTGTTAGGGGGCAGACGGACTGACGTATTTCTCATGTGAGGATCGCATCGCAATCCTCGGACTGACCGTCGGCTCTCCTGACCTGAGGCTGACAGTTGCATAGTAATCTATCACGCTGTCAAGCTTATGTCAGGAGAGTTGTCAGGGCCAGTCCGAGGATTGTAATGCGATCCTCGCATGAGTTATACAGTGTCTGTCTGCGCCCTTATGCTAATACTTATCCTTGTTATAGTAATATTAACCTTCTTTGCTATGCTTGTTTAACTAATACTTATAAAAGACCCAGCTCGCAATAATAAAAAGCCCCCGACCTCCCCATCTCCAGCCCCCAAGACAGCAACTATTAGGGTATGTTTCCAAGTGGCGTATTGCTTGGGGTTTTGCTGCGGATTGGACGCTGTGTACTTCTGCAGCATCGAAACCGCAGCGTCCAGATGTTACAGCATAGTGGAGGGGATTTTATGAAATCCCATCTCCACTATGTGTACATAGACGCAGGTGGAAGACCTGCGTAACCGGACATGTGGCGCGTCTTTCTAGACAGCAGCGTGTCTATTTATCTTGTGGAGATGCTCCGTCTCCACAAGATAAATAAAACAGTCTATGAATAGGATGCGGTGATTCCACCTGTGTTCAATGAATATATGCGGAATCACCGCGCGTACAACAGGGGGCAGTGCTTTGGGCGGAGCGGGGTATCTGCTGCATCCAAAGCGCTGCCAATACACCTCGAGGACACATACCCTCACATATGATGGAGTGAATATCTCATAACATTAAACAGTATAACAATAATCAGCCCCCCAGTGTCCCCTCACCCACGTCAGCCCTCACAATACCCTCAAACTCTCCCATTCACCCCCAGTACCCTGTCCTCTTCCCACAATACCACCATCCTCTCATTCACCCCCAGTGCCCTGTCCCCCTGCACACCCACAACAACCCCCATCGTTTCACATTTACCCCACAGTGCCCTGTCCTCCTCTCCACTTCAGCCCCCACAATCCTCTCACATTCACTCCCACAGTGACCATGATATGCCTAAATCGAATTACTCTTAGGCTACGTTCACACTTTGCGGGTTTTGCCGCGAATCCGCAGCGGATTTGACACTGCGGATCCGCAGCAGTTTTCCATGCAGGGTACAGTACAATGTTACCCTATGGAAAACAAAACCCGCTGTGCCCACGCTGCGGATTTCCGCGGAAAAAGCCGCGCGGCTTTTCTGCGGAAAAAAAGGAGCATGTCACTTCTTGGTGCAGAATCGCAGCGATTCTGCACCCATAGAAATGCATTGATCCGCTCACTTTCCGCATGGGGCTGTGCCCACGTTGCGGGAAGTTAAGCGGATAATGTGCAGATGGTACCCGGGGTGGAGGAGAGGAGACTCTCCTCCAGGCCCTGGGAACCATATTTTGGTGTAAAAAAAAGAATTGAAATAAAAAATGATGCTATACTCACCTCTCAGCGCGGCCCGCGGCGTCCGGTCTCAGTTGCTGTGCGAGCAGGACCTGCGGTGACGTCGCGGTCACATGACAGTGATGACGCCGCGGTCACATGACCGTGACGTCACGAAGGTCCTTGTCGGCACAGCTGCCTGCAGCACCGAGGAGATCCGGACATCGGAGGGTGAGTATAACCAATTTTTATTATTTTTTACATTACTATTGATGCTGCATATTGCTGCATATGCAGCATCAATAGTATAGGCGGAAACCCGCAGCGGAAACCGCGGAACAAACCGCGATAAATCTGCAGGGATAACCACAGCGGTTTTTCCCTGCAGATTTATCAATTCCGCTGCGGGATTAACCCGCAGAGCAGGCCGCAAAGTGTGAACGTGGCCTAATAAATTCCATCCCCACTTACTGATGACGTTTTCAGGCAGACAGTGAGATGAACCAGGAAGTGTCCAGATAGATGAAGGGAGGACGGCACTAGGACCCAGCGTGCCTCAGCCAAACCAAGCGTGCACACACTGCACAGCCAGAAAGGAATTGCAGCTGCTGCTGCCAGCCAGGAAGAGAGTGACTCCTCGGGTGAGACCACATTGCACTCTGTATGGAGGGAGGCTCTGCAGCCGGAATTGTGCTGCTCTCTCCCTGACACCTCAGACTCGGCAGTGGATCTCCCGGAGGGCCCCTTCAGGTGACTGGGCCCGAGGAAATGGCCCCCTCTGCCCCCCCAGTAGCTACGCTACTGGTCTGCAGGGATTACAGGGAGAGTCGGCAACAGCACCACGTGTTCTGACCACCGCTCTGCCGCCCCCTGGCTTAAGGAATGAGCTGCCGCCTGAAGCAAAGTCCTCAACTTGCTTCATGATAGCAGCGCCCCTGGATATTGGTGGGAGGATCCCATGAACTGTTCGCATCAGCTCCTTCCACTACATGTTTGTAGGATTAATGTCAGGACTTTTGGCTTTGGCCTTTCCAAAATAGAAGCTCTTCCAAGCCTTGTCCATGTACAAAGTGCACTACTAACAATTCTCAGCTCTCCTAGGTTATGTACACTGCTCAAAAAATAAAGGGAACACTAAAATCCCACATCCTAGATATCATTGAATGAAATATTACAGTTGTAAATCTTTATTCATTACATAGTGGAATGTGTTGAGAACAATAAAACCTAAAAATGATCAGCGTAAATCACAACTAATATCCCACGGAGGTCTGGATTTGGAATGATGCTCAAATTCGAAGTGGAAAATCAAATTACAGGCTGATCCAACTTCAGTGGAAATGCCACAAGACAAGGAAATGATGCTCAGTAGTGTGTGTGGCCTCCATGTGCCTGTATGACCTCCCTACAATGCCGGGGCATGCTCCTGATGAGACGGCGGATGGTCTCCTAAGGGATCTCCTCTTAGACCTGGACTAAAGCATCCGACATCTTCTGGACAGTCTGTGGTGCAGCGTGACGTTGGTGAATGGTGCGAGACATGATGTCCCAAATGTGTTCAACCGGATTCAGGTCTGGGGAACGGGCGGCCAGTCCACATAGCTTCAATGCCTTCATCTTGCAGGAGCTGCTGACACACTCCAGCCACATGAGCTCTGGCATTGTCCTGCATTAGGAGGAACCCAGGGCCAACCGCACCAGCATATGGTCTCACAAGGGGTCTGAGGATCTCATGTAGGTACCTAAAGACAGTCAGGCTACCTCTGGCGAGCACATGGAGGGCAGTGCTGCCCTCCAAAGAAATGCGACCCCACACCATTACTGACCCACTGCCAAACCGGTCATGCTGAAGGATGTTGCAGGCAGCAGATGACTGTCCACGGCATCTCCCGACTGTCACGTCTGTCATATGTGCTCAGTGTGAACCTGCTTTCATCTGTGACGAGCACAGGGCGCCAGTGGCAAATTTGCCAATCCTGGTGTTTTGTGGCAAATGCAAGCGTCCTGCACGGTCTTGGGCTGTGAACACAACCCCCATCTGTGGACGTGGGGCACTCAGACCATCCTCATGGAGTCAGTTTCTAACCGTTTATGCAGACACATGCACATTTGTGGCCTGCTGGAGATCATTTTGCAGGGCTCTGGCAGTGCTCCTCCTGTTCCTCTTTGCACAAAGGCTGAGGTAGTGGTCCTGCTGCTGGGTTGTTGCCCTCCTATGGCCCCCTCCACATCTCCTGGTGTACTGGCCTGCCTCCTGGTAGCGCCTCCAGCCTCTGTACACTACGCTGACAGACACATCAAACCTTCTTGCCACAGCTTGCATTGATGTGCATCCTGGATGAGCTGCACTACCTGAGCCACTTGTGTGGGTTGTAGAGTCCGTCTCATGCTACCACGAGTGTGAAAGCACAACCAACATTCAAAAGTGACCAAAACATCAGCCAGAAAGCATTGGTACTGAGATGTGGTCTGTGGTCCCTACCTGCAGAACCACTCCTTTTTTGAGCGTGTCTTGATAATTGCCAATAATTTCCATCTGTTGTCTATTCCATTTGCACAACAGTATGTGAAATTGATTGTCAAACAGTGTTGCTTCCTAAGTGGTCAGTTTGATTTCACAGAAGTTTGCTTTACTTGGAGTTACATTCTGTTGTTTAAGTGTTCCCTTTATTTTTTTGAGCAGTGTATAAAATATGTTAGGCCTCTTTCACACATTCTGATATTTCCGGTAAGGGAAAAACCAGTACCGGAGATATCCGTGTCTGTGTGTGTAATACTTGCGGCAAGTGTGCCGCATCAGTACCACACAGACGGCTGCTGGGGAAGAAGCGCTACAGAAAGCGCTGTTCCACCGGCGGCTGGTGCTGAAGACGGCTCTCATCATTCTCCCCGCTCTGTCGGCGATCGGCGCAAGCAGAAGAGAATGATGAGAGTTATAGTAAAGTCAGAACGATGACAAGAGGTGAGGGCTTTAGGAACTCTTACTCCCATCATCCAATACTTGTTGCCGCTAATAACAGTGACAGTAGGAGCGGATGATTGGGGTATTCCTCACCCGCCGCCTGCAATATAACTAAATAAATGAATGAAAAACCCAGCGTGGGTTGCCCCCTATTTTCTTGAATCAACCAGGCAAAACTCACAGCTGGGGGCTGCAACCCTCAGCTTCAGCAAGGCTGGTTATCAAGAATAGAGGGGTCCCCACGTTGCTTTTTTAATTCTTTAAATAATTAAAAAAACGGCGTGGGGTCCCCCCATTTTTGACAATCAGACTTGCTAAAGCTCATAGCCAGTGGTATTCTCAGGCTGGTAAGCGGCCATTGATATAGCTCCCCCCAGCCTAAAAATAGCAGCCCACAGCTGTCCAGAAAAGGCACGTCTACTAGATGCATCAATTCTGGCGATTTGCCCGGCTCTTCCCACTTGCTCTGTAGCGGTGGAAAGTGGGGTAATATTTGTGGGGTTGATGTCACCTTTGTATTGTCAGGTGACATCAAGCCCACGGCTTAGTAATGGAGAAGCGTCTATAAGACACCTAACCATTAGTAACCCCATAGTTACATGGTAAATAAACACACAGCCAGAATAAAGTCCTTTAATTGAAAAAATGACAGATTCCTTTAAAGGGAACCTGTCACCCCCAAAATCGATGGTGATGTAAGCCCACGTCATCAGGGGCTTATCTACAGCATTCTGTAATGCTGTAGATAAGCCCCCGATGTTACCTATAAGAGAAAAAGAGGTTAGATTATACTCACCCAGGGGCGGTCCCGCTGCGGTCCGGGTCCGATGGGTGTCTCAGGTCTGGTCCGGCGCCTCCCATCTTCATTCCATGAAGTTGTCTTCTGGTCTTCATGCTGCGGCTGCGGCGTACTTTGTCTGCCCTGTTGAGTGCAGAGCAAAGTACTGCAGTGCGCAGGCGCCGGGAAAGGTCAGAGAGGCCCGGCACCTGCGCACTGCAGTACTTTACTCTGCCCTCAACAGGGCAGACAAAGTACGCATGCGCCGCAGCGTGAATACAAGAAGACAGCATGGAATGAAGATAGGAGGCGCCGGAGCGGACCTGAGACACCCATCGGACCCGGACCGCAGCGGGACCGCCCCTGGGTGAGTATAATCTAACCTCTTTTTCTCATCTTTCAGGTAACATCGGGGGCTTATCTACAGATTTACAGAATGCTGTAGATAATATATAAATAAGTAGTAAGGGGGGAATGCTGTAGATAAGCCCCTGATGCTGGTGAGCTTACCTCACCATCGATTTTGGGGGTGACAGGTTCCCTTTAATAATCTCTATTAAACCATACTTACAACCTTGTCTAATTCCCCGAAGCCCTCAATCTCCTGTAATAAAAAAATATATATACCATACCTGTCCGTCATTCTGTCCCACGCCATAATCCATGTCTAATTAGTTTCCAACGTGGAATGTGCCAAGATGCGACTGTCCACGCTGAGAACCACTGGTGAATGAGATGCTGCAAGCACAGCCTGACTGGAGGGGACGTCACCGAGGCCGCGCTCCCAGCCGGCCTGAACTGCGGCGACCTCAGGACCTTGGGAAAATGCCAGTGATGAGGTCACCACAGTTCTAGGTCAGTGTCTTCATAGCAGATCACCGAGAAAAATTCTCCCTCTGTCACACTGATGAATTGGGGCCAATGATTGTACAGTATTATCTGAGCTTCACATAGTCCTTTGCGCTGCAGTCCTATGTAAAATAACAGTGCGCAGATGTAGCAGAGGAGTTTTTGCTCCAGTCCAAATTGAGACCAGAAATAGCGTACAATCAGAGTATACCCACATGCAGTGTGACTGCAGCACACCCGCTCTGCTACATCAGTGTGCAGTGACTTTACATTATTAGTGATGTTGCATTACTGTGTAGCGCAGCTCAGATGGCAGCAGCAGGCAGGGCAGTTTCTAGCCCAAAAATGACACAGGGCGAGAGTAGGAAATTTCTCCCCCCCCCCCCCCCCCCCCCCGGCACCGAAAATAATAAACATTATTTTTGTGGGCTTGAGTAATAAATAGAGAGCAGGCTTGTATCTTCCCTTTTTTTAATAAATTATAATTTGCCTTTAACTTATATAGAACTTGGGGAAAAGGGACAAGTATGCTAATTATTAACGGTGAGAACAAAGTTGTAGGTAAATAATATCTATTAATTATTTTGGAAACAGATCCTAAAAATTGTAGGTTGCAGATTTATGAGAAACTGACTCTTCTAGATTTAGCCGCTGCAAAAGCATTAATAGCTTCCGAATAATTCAGCTTTTCTGCCAGTTCATTTTCTAATTCCAGGTCACATTTACTAATCTCTTCTAAAAGGAGATTGGCGAGACTTTCCCCAGATGTATCAGTAGCAGGACGATAGCCAATAAAATGTTCCTTTATTGCTACGTGATCATCATCTATATCAACAAATCTTAAGGTGTATGACAACTGTTCAGTGTGACCTGCATCTTGTGTGCAGTCCAACATTATTGAAAAATACTTAGATCTTTTGGCTTTTTCTAGAATACATTTCTTCACCTGAGAGGCCATCAAGCAGATAATTTCATTTTGAATTAAATTTCCACAGTAATGTGTATGGATTTCCTGGGAAGTAATTCGTTTTAAATGATCTCTCATTACTGGTTCAAATTTTCCAAGAAGCTCTATAAGCCCAAGGAAATGTCCATTATTTGGTGTAAACAATGTATTTGACGATCCTCGAAAAGCTAAATTATTGGTTGCCAGGTATACAGTTACTGCCATAACTCTTTCCAACACTTCTCGCCTGGGTGAGGATGCCACCAGACTGCCAAAGATGAGGTAAGTCAGCTGGGCCCCCTCCCGGGTTTCATGCTGTGGGGCATGCCAAATCAGCATGCCCCAAGGGTGGTTGGGGGGGGGGCAGGTGTGGGGGTCCCCATCCAAAAAAAAAGGCTAGCCCAACCCAACCCATCCCATCCCTCAGACCCCCTCACCTGTTCAGTGTGTCAGTGCCCTCTGCCCTCTGAGTCTGAGCGCGCTCAGACTGCTAAATGGGGCTGCTGGGAAGGGAAGGACTAATCCATAGGCAGGGGGTGGGCATTTTTGCTATACTGCTACCACTGTCAGACTAGACTGCAGCCTGTCCTGTCCAGCATTGAAATTGGCAACAGCCAGGCAGCCTAGTCTGACAGTGATAGTGTGTGTGCTTAGCTCTTTGATCACTGTCTCAGGGAGCGCCCGTGCTCAGCCGAGAGCGCGGCGCCCCTGCTATCAGTGTGGGAGTGGCCGAGCTGCCTCATCCTGGCTGTTCATTCTCGCTGTTCATCCAGCGCGGAGCGGAGGTGAGTCATACCTCCCAACTTTTGAAGATGGGAAAGAGGGACAAAGTTTGCGGCGCGCTTTGCGCGCCGCGGCAAATTTTAGGCCACGCCTCTGACCACACCCATTCATAATTAGTCACACCCATATCCACATCCCAACCACACCCATTTAGCACTGCCGATCACACTGTTTCATATACAATAATTATAAACAAAAAAATATGGCCACACAGTGCCCCATACTGTATAATGGCCACACATGATGCTCCATACTGTATAATGAACACACATGACGCTCCATACTGTATAATGGCCACACATGATGCTCCATACTGTATAATGAACACACATGATGCTCCATACTGTATGACCGCACATGATGCTCCATACTGTATAATGACCGCACATGATGCTCCATACTGTATAATGACCCCACATGATGCTCCATACTGTATAATGGCCGCACATGATGCTCCATACTGTATAATGAACACACATGATGCTCCATACTGTATGACCGCAAATGATGCTCCATACTGTATAATGACCGCACATGATGCTCCAGACTGTATAATGACCGCACATGATGCTCCATACTGTATAATGACCCCACATGATGCTCCATACTGTATAATGACCGCACATGATGCTCCATACTGTATAATGGCCGCACATGATGCTCCATACTGTATAATGGCCACACATGATGCTCCATACTGTATAATGGCCGCACATGATGCTCCATACTGTATAATGGCCACACATGATGCTCCATACTGTATAATGACCGCACATGATGCTCCATACTGTATAATGACCGCACATGATGCTCCATACTGTACAATGACCGCACATGATGCTCCATATTGTATAATGACCGCACATGATGCTCCATACTGTATAATGACCGCACATGATGCTCCATACTGTATAATGGCCACACATAATGCTCCATACTGTATAATGACCGCACATGATGCTCCATACTGTATAATGACCGCACATGATGCTCCATATTGTATAATGACCACACATGATGCTCCATACTGTATAATGACATACAGGCACGCAGCTCACACACAGGCACGCAGCTCACACGCACGCAGCTCACAAACACATGCAGCTTTGACACAAATGCATCACACACGCAGCCATCACACACACACGCAGCCATCACACACACACACACGCAGCCATCACACACACACACACGCAGCCATCACACACACACACGCAGCCATCACACACACACACACACGCAGCCATCACACACACATGCAGCCATCACACACACACGCAGACATCACACACGCAGCCATCACACACACACACACACGCAGCCAT